>NC_060277.1:76126177-76426177 GCF_021613505.1 Equus quagga | reverse complement strand
ACAATCACAGACCAGTCTAGGCCCATTCTAGGCGAACAGAAGGTGTGTTTTTTAGAGGACTGGACTGACTGAGTCACCAGGGGAAAGTGGCAGGGTGCGCTGCCTAGCTCTCAGTGGCCGAGACCACCCGCAAGACAAGGCACCAGGGATTAAAATGCGGACCTCGTTTTAATGAGGGGTGAGAGCCAGTGCTCAGGGAGGGGACGTCTCATGGGTCTGGCTCTTACCTCTTCTTTAGTGTAGTACTTCAGGAGGCCTTCCCTTGCCAGGAGGACAAACCTCCTTCTCAGGAACTGCGCGTTGTCCCTTCCCCGCTTCCACAGGAACCCTTCTCGGTTACCTTAGCCGCCAAGGATGAGAAAGAGTGAACACGTGTGGCCTCAAGATGAACAAGCAGCTCCTGAAGCTCGTAGGGGCTCAGGGGTGGAATGCAGCCTCCACGTGCTGCTAAAATGTCTCGAAGCAAACTTAGCTATTTCAGGGGCAGGACGCGGGGGTCCTGTCTGGGGCCAAATTTGCAAGGTCTTATGATTTCAGTTGGGCTCGCCTCGACATCCTTCCTTGGCTGTTTCACGGGAAGACACAGTAAACCCTTAAGGAGGCTAAGGACTGAAAACTGGACTGATTCTGACAGAGGTCCACACTGTCCTGCTCAACCTCACGTTGACATGGGCCTAATGAAACTCTCCATTGTGCGGGAACAACGAGTGACCTGTATGCGCCCGCTGGTGGGAGAACACTGCCTGCTCCTGGTAGCTAGGACCGGCTGCCTTTGGTCCTCAAGGAGTGGTTTTGTACACTTTGCTGTCTGGGTCAGTGTCAGCTTGGACTCCGAGCCGCTGGGCAGAAACTGCGCAAAGCGGGAAACGGAGGCTGAAATGCAGCCCATGCAGCTTACCAGCCTGGTGCCACACCAGGGGCTACACCAGCCATGGGCAGGGGTGCCTTCTTCTCATTGGTCTGCTGGGGACTGAGTCTTCCTGCAATTCACACTAAGAGTCTATACACATTTGAGGCCTTGCAGGGACCTGAGATAAATACGCCTCCTGGCCACGCAGACCGTAAAACCCCGCCAGCTGATGTGTCACTGTTTCAAAGGGAGAGGAACTCACACCCTGGCCTCTGTGGCCAGAGCGAGGGCAGCAAGAATCTCTTGGTTGGACCTTGTGCCTAATACTCAGGCATCTTGTTTTCTAGAACTCATTAGAACATAGACCTCAAAAGGGGATGAAAATAACTTTACCTGGCGGTGAGATCGTCTTCCCATCAGCCATGAATTCCTGTCTCTCGTACTTAGCTCGAATCCACTGTTCCTTTAAGACCCTAAACAGAGAGAACCTGTGGTCAGCTGTATCCGATGCAGCCTCTTCCCACAGTAACTTTCCGACCCCATAGCCGAGGGTGGGAATGTCACAGCAGCTGCCACACTGCCTGCTCCGCTGACCCAGGGTTCTCAGCCTCGCTACTATTAACATTTGGGGCTGGATCATTCCTTGCTGTGGGGGGCTGTCCTGTGCTCCGTAGGATGTTTAGCAGCATCTCTGGCCTCTACCCCGTAGATGCCAGTAGGACCCCCTCCCCAGTTGTGACACCCAAAAATGTCTTCAGACATTGCCAGTGTCTCCTGGGAGGAAACATTTCCCCCAAAGGGCTACATGAAAACCACTGGGCTATTCCAACCCCAGCCTCAGCCCTCTAGTCAACAGGAGAGTTACTGGCTCCCCTGGACCACCCACACTGCCTCCTCCCACTGCATGCTCGTGAGCTGAAGCCAGAAGAGCCCACGAGCCTCTCCCTGTGGCCCGTTCATGAAATCTGGGCATGCTACACTGCACAGAGCAGTAGTCTTGGGATTCGACCACCTGGGACCTGGTCCCACTCTATTGTTTACCCACTGTGTGACCAAGGGCAAGTTACTTAACTCCTCTGAATTTGGAGACTATGCCAATATTATACCTACCTACCCCTTAGGGTTGTTAAGAGGTTTAAACGTACATAAAGTACATACCACGCTCAGCACATAGCAGATTTAATGTTAGCCAAATCAGATACTGTCATCCATGACCCCTGCAGAAAAACCATGCAGCTAAGAGTGGACTTATTTCAACTGTGTGGTTCCCTCTCGCCTTTTCCAGGTAAAGGTTCCAAGGTTTATGAGCTCACCCCACAGCCACAGGGAATGACCAAGAGCTGGGTGCCTGGCCCAAACCGGCCAACCAGAGCTCTGCCCGGGGCTGTGTGGACCAAAAGGAGGGAAAGTGAGAGAGCAATGGATTGGAAGCCCTCTCTGGGGCAAGCTGGGAGCCGGAGCCGGGGACCTGGAAGCGGCTTTGCTCCCACTGCATGAAGGAGGCTGGCTGAGAGAAAGAGGTGGGAAGGAGAGCCAGAGAGAGGGTGAGAGACCCGACAGTGTTTGAGGCCCTGGCTTGTCTTTGCTGAGGTCTGAGCCCCAGAACCCATAAAATCACCTTGTTCCCCAGCTGGTTTAAACTAGGTTTCTGTCACTTACAATCAAGAGTCCTACCTAATGTACAGCTCTCACCCCAGCACACTGAGGAGAGCCCCCAAGCCCACTGTGGAGTCCTGAGCCACAGGATCAGAGCTGGGAGAAGAAATGGAAACTGAGGCCCCAATCCTGGCCCTGGAGGTGGGGAATTTAGAGGACTTTTAGAATTGGGGGGGAGGGGGCAATTAGTATTCAGCTAAAAGGGGTTAATGGGCAGGGCTGCTGTTGGAGTCATGACAACAGCGTCTGTGTAGTGCCGGCAGAAAGCCTAGCACATAGTGGGTGCTCACCAAGTGGCTGCTCCCTTCCCCTAGGAGCAAAGGGCTGAGTGGCAGCAGGAAGGCAAGATGAGCCAGGCCCCCTGAAGTGTGGCAGATCCATCTGCTGGGCCAGGGACCAGGCAGCATTCCGAAGCTGACACTGAGAAATGGATTAAAACTAGCTTGTTGGGTGATGTTTTCCATAATTTCCATAAATTATCTCATTTAATCTCGCCAACCATACTATAAAGTATGCATCATTACCCACATTTCAGAGGTGAGGATGCCATGAATCAGAGAGGTTTGGTAACTTGTCCGCCTTCTCATAGCTAGATAGTGGTAGAGTCAGGAGACAATACTGGGGTCTTCTGAGTTGAAAGCTATGACCCCCCTGCTGTTACACATGGCATCAGCAGCCCCCCTGGGTTGTTTAAATACTAAGAAATTTCAGGACACTAGGTACAGTTGTATAGTTTGTGCGTTGTCCAAAAGCATTCCTCAAGGCTAGAGGGCAGCCGTGGCTGAAACACAGCCTGCTTCCTGCAAGCCCTGCCCCCAGGAGGTTGTGTCTGCCCAGAGGGACACCTTCTCCCCCTCTACACAAGGCGTGTCCAGCAGCCCTGGTGGTGAGGCTGAGGCCCTGGGAGGGGGGCCCAGGCTCGGGCAGTCAGTCCTGCAGAGGTCTGGGGTCACAAGGGACCAGTGTCACACTGACCCCTCACCTCCAGGAAATTCCAACCCTCCTGCTGCTTCACAGCACCCCCGTCCCCACCCAGCCATTGTATTGGATTTTGCCAATGCCATGGGGCAGTCATCCAGGCCCTGGTGTCAGACGGGCTGGTCCCAGCTGTGCCTCTATAAGCCTCAGGTTTTCCATCTATATCCTGGGGTTAATGGTAGTATTTATCTCGTAAGGTTGTTGAGAGAATTAAACAAATTAATTAGCACAGAGGCTGGTACACAGGAAAAGCTCAATAGATATTAGTAGCTACTATTATTTTTATGCTTATTATTTAGGGGCCTGGGGTCCAGGCAGCTGTTCTGGAGCTGCCTGAGCTCAGATGGGACAGTCCTGGGCACAACACTCTGTAGGAAGTAGCTGAAATATGTTTGTTCTACTAAAACACCAGCGTTTCTCTCCTCCATCAAGTTAGCCACCACCTGTAGGCTATAAGCACAGCAGAGGCAAAGGGGCAGGTCATAGAGAAAATGTCCCATTTCACAGCTGTGGAAACTGAGGAAAATAAAGGCAGAGAGGGGCTTAAACCAGGTTTATGTGCTCTCCAGGACAGCACCAAGTGCCCTCCCGGGCGCACCTGCTGATCAGGTCCATAGAAGAGACCACCACGAAGGCAGCGGAGAAGGGGGAAGGGTGGGGCTGGAGGACTAGGAAATCACCCACTCACAGGCAGTCGTTGGCCTGGGGGATATAGTAGAAAGCAGGGACTCTGGCTTCGTACTTGGCCTTCACACGGAGGTTCCCGTTGTGGGTCATAAACTGCAAGACAACAGCAACTTGGGGTAAGTTTAGAACTTGAAAAAATGTGAAATGAAACCACAGTCTACCCAGAAAGCCACTGTTCTCACTGGCTCCTAGACTGAGTCAGGAGACACTCCTACAGGAGTTTGACACGTCCCACTGGGCTTGGTCATCCACGCTTCTGGGAAGCCCCAGTCTGGAACAATGAGGAGCTATAGTAACCATGCCTCGCACAGGCAGAGCACTTTCTAGTTCTCACACATCAGCTCATTTGATCCCCTCAACCATTTTAATATTACTGTCCCCATGTCAGAGATGAGGAAACTGAGACTCAGAGAGGTGAGGTGACTTACCCTAGGTGACACAGCTAGTAAGTGAGAGCTGGGATTTGAACTCAGACCTGTCTAACTTCAAAGCTCATGTTCTTTCTCCTATCCCCTCCACAGATGGCTCAGACCCCCAGCAACAGTCCCTGCAAGTCTGCAGGAGATACACGTAGCTGGAGGATGGAAGAAGTCAGTGCTGGCCCCACAGAGCACATAGGTCAGGATGATCACTGGGGCCCTCTGACACCCAAGCAACCCAGAGGCAGATGTGCCAAGAGTGGTCCTGGCCAACAGTCAGCCCTCAGTAACAGCAGTGGCATATCTGGGGCGAGGGCACAGGTGGGAAGAAACATCAGCTTTTTAATCCACACCCCTTGGGCAGAATGAATTCTATCCTCCCCTCCCCTGGGGACCACTGGGCTGTGTCATAGGATCTGCGTGTTGCTTTGGATCTCAACAGAGCAGGGGTCACATCCCAGCTGTGCCATTTATTTACTGAGTGACCTTTGGGCAATACTCAACCCCCTGAACTTCAGGGATCACACCTGCAAAAATGAAGAAAATACAACAGGGGAGTTAAAAGGCACAAAGGAACCACCTTCAGGCCTACGTGCTGGTTTATGAGTTTCCTGTCTTTCTCCTGCACTAGAATGTGAGCTCCATGTGGGCAGAGACTTTATCTTGCTCACTGCTCTCTCCTAAAACCCAGCACATGGTAGGCCTACAGTAACTATGTGTTGAAGGAGTAAGTAAAGCATCTAGCCCAGCGGTCTTGGCACAGTGCTGGCCACTCTGGGCACTCAGTAAACATCAGCCTGCTTCCCTAACAGTCCTCACAATCCTAAGCCAACCAGCACAGCTCAGAACTGCCTGCTCTCTGAAGGTTTTCTGGCCAAAACGGTATTATCATCCAGGCTGAAGGAGTCCTCTATCTGTATAAGTCAGGAGAGCAAAATGGTCCCCTTCCTGGCTAGGGGGCCAAAGAAGGACTACAGACCATGAATCAGGATGCTTCTGTTCCACTCCAGGACTTCAGCTAGTGAGAACAGCAGCTGTTAACTGACTACTTACTCTGTTAGCACTGAGCCTCCATTTAGCCCTCACAGCAGCCCTGTGAAGGGGCAGTGGTAGCCCTATAGTGCAGATGTGGAAACTGAGGGCCCACAGCCAGGGTTATGTAACAACCCAGGGCCTCACAGCTTGTCAATGAGAAGTTGATGGAGCTGGAAGTTGAACTCAGGGCCTCTGTCTAAGCTGCAACTCTAGTAGGCTGTGTTTTCACTCTCTAGTTATTGCCTGTCTCTGGGCCTCAGTTTCTCCCCCGCAGAATGGGAGCACCCCGCCCACCACCTCCCCGCCAGCCCTGGTGCCCTCTTGCTACCTCCACAATGCTGTCGTCCCAGAAGTCAAGTCTCACGGATTTAACTCTGCTGATGTCTGGGAAGTTGCGGTGGACGCCGGAGCAGTTCAGACAGATGAAGATGCCCAGCTTGTAAGAGGCCCAGTCGGGATCTGCGGGGCGAGAGGGCAGGAGGGGAGCCGGGTGGAGAGCAGGGCGACGAAGCCAGGGCTAGACTGGGGGCGCTGGGAGAGGCAGGGCTTGGCAGTTAGGGTTCCTGGGGCGGTGTCCAGCTCTGCCCATGCCGGGAACCCTTTCTCTCTTAGTCTCCCCACTTTGGGTGAGCAAAGATACCAGCATGGAAACTTCTGGTCAGCCCACCGGCCATGGCGCGGCGGCGACCAGGATGAAGATCTTGAAAGGAGCCCCGGGGATGGGGGCCAGCGACCAGGATGAAGATCTTGAAAGGAGCCCCGGGAATGGGGGCCAGAGGCTGAGGCGGGCGGGATGTGGAAGTGACAGGTCTCCGGGGAACCGAGAGGAGAGCGCAGGGGGAGGGACCGGCACCGAGGCGCCCGGCTGGGGAGCTGCAGGTGGGGAAGTCTGAGTCAGGGCCCCCCCCCCACCCCCTCCCCCGACCCCGGCGTCCTCAGGGTCGGAGCAGGGACGCGGGAGGACCCTGGGGAGGTGCGAGTGGGGAGGGAGGGGGCACTGGATGGTCAGGGAGCCCGGGCCCGAGATCCGGGATATTTGGGTCCGACGGTGTGGGAAGTGGCTGGCTCCGGAGTGAAGACGCCAGGGACCGAGGTCCGGAAGGGTAGGGTGTCTGGAGGCGGAGGTGAACAGGATGGTCAGGGCACCTGGGTCCGGGATCTAGTGGCTCGGTCCAAGGATATGGAAATATCCGTGCCGGGGTCCAGAGTGGGGAGGACAGGGGGCCTGAGTTCGGGTGGGGGCGACATCGGATGAGGACAGGGCGGTCGGGGGCCTGGATCGGAGATTCAGAGTCTGGGTGGGCGGGGGCCTCGGTCCGAAGGGGTGCTAAGGGTCATGCCCGGGTCCGGCGGGGGCCCCGGACGCGAGCCGGTGTGGAAGGAGGGGAGGGGTCCGGCTCCGGTGCGGGCTGCCCGCGCCGCCGCGCCCTTACCCGCCGCCCCGCAGTCGGCGCACTGCGCGTTGCCGGTGCCCGCCGCCTGCAGCAGCTCCAGCAGCCGCTTCTTGTTGCGCTCGCGGTCGCCCATGGCCGCCCATGGCCCGTGCGCTCGCCCAGCAGGTGGAGAGGACCGAGGCGCGCGCCTCCCGACCGCCGCGCCGCCGCCAGCCCCGCCCCGGCCCGCCCCTCCCGGCCGCACCGCCCTCCCTCGGCGCGTGCGGTCCGCCCCCAGCCCCGCGGGCTCAGCAGGGAGGGACCCGAGCGCCGCGCTTGGAGACCGTCGCACCGACCCGAGATCAATCCTGACCTGCCACTTGCTAGCTAAGTGACTATGGACAACCTCGTCAACCTCTCTGGGAGTCAGTAAAAGCAGAATAAGGGCCTATGTCTGCGTCTCAGGGCTCCTGGGAAAATTAAACAGGATCTAACTTCTGTTAAAGCGTCCTACTGATGCAGAGCTTACCTCTACCTAGAGACTTAGAGACATTCAAATGCCACCTCTTCAGGAAGCCCTCCTTGACACCCAGCCTCGAGTCATCTGTTCAGTTCTGGTCTTCCAACACCGTTACAGGATCCGTCCATCCCTTCAGCCCTAAGCACTTTCTATCTACCTTGCATCACAGTTATCTGTATATTTATGTTACTCCCAACCCCTCAACACACACGTGCCCACACTAGATAGTTTGATGTCGGTGGTTTAATTTCCGCATCCCACATAGCTCCCAGGAGCAGCACCTGCACGTTGTAGAAGTCCAACAGATAGCGGCATGTTCACCAGGAAGTGTGACTTCTTTTCTTTTTTTTTTTTCTTTTCTTTTCTCTTTGAGGAAGATTACTCTGAGCTAACTAGTGCCAATCCACCTGTTTTTGCTGAGGAAGCCTGGCCCTGAGCTAACATCCGTGCCCATCTTCCTCTACTTTATATGTGGGACGCCTGCCACAGCATGGCTTGACAAGTTGTGCCATGTCCGCACCTGGGATCCGAACAGGCGAATCCTGGGCCACCGAAGCGGAACCTGCGCACTTAACCACTGCGCCACCAGGCCGGCCTGAAAGTGTGGTTTCACCACATGGACACTGCGGGCTCTTTTATCTGTGAAGTTCCATCACTGTGAGATGTGGGCCGGGCCTCAATGGTCCTGAATCTGGGCATTTCATGAGTCCTGGTCCCCCTCCCCTATCCCTGTCCTTCCTTGACACCTTCCTCAGGGACCCACAGGCTCCTAGTAAGGTACACACTTGCCATTCCCCTCTGGAGGTAAACACCCAACTGTTATGTGCACATGGCTTAATGCATATGGATGTTAGGTTTCTATCCTGGTGGATCGCAGCTGATGTTCCAGCTGACCTGCCTGCATCCTCAGTTCAGCACACACGTGCACATGTGAACACACAGGGCAGCTTCCGATAATGGAATGGATCCAAGAATCCAGCCTTTGAATCTTGGCTCCATCACTGACTGGCTGTGTGGCCCTGGGCAAGTTCCTTCACTTCTCTGAAGCTTGGACTCCTCCTCTGTAAAATGTGGGTCTTGAGAGCCACCTAATAGGGCCACTGAGATGTGCTAGTACATGGCACACAAAGCCCTCAAAACATGGTGGCTCCCTTGCTTCCTTTGCCCCTCTGGTCAGCTCGTGGGATCATCATTTGGAATGCTGTGTGTCATTTCCCATCTTCCCCAGGCTGGGGGAGGACAAGCCTCCAGCCTGCTGGGAAGAGGATATTACCGAGAATAACCAGCCAGGAGGGTCTGGACAGTGGGGGGTGAGGGCTAGCCCAGGAGCAGCTCCAGAGGAACCAGTGAGAGAAGCCCAGCAGGGGTCAGAGGGCATGGGGCTGTTTACCAAACAGGCCGAAAGATGATTCATTTCCTCTGCTTTGGATGAAAAAAAGGACAGAAATAAATCTCCCAGGAGAAAGATGGGAAAGGCAACTAAGGTATGAAGGCAAGGCGAAGGGGGAGGTAGGGGGACTAAGAGGGGACAGGCCAAGGACATCATTTCTCCACTGCCCAGTGCCTTCCCCAGTCTGTGCACCTTTATCCCACTGAGCCGCTCTCCTCTGGCACTTGAGTCTCACCATCCCCTCCCTGGGGGTCCCACAAAAGCCAACCCAAGGGAAAGTACGGCACCTGCTGCACGGTGAGGAGCCAGAGACGGAGAGATTACTTTGTTTCCCCTCCTCTCATCCTTATTTCTGGAGGTTTCCATTTAACCTCCAGTAATTCCAAGCCTTAAGGTGGAATTTCAGGCATCTTCAGAGAAAAAAAAAAGTACTATTGTATTTTGTTTGCGATGGGTTTCTTTCCTTCCTTCTTTTTTTGGAGGGAGGGGAGGGAGAGAAGGATAATGCTGGTTAACAATTAGTGAGTGTTTCACAAAGAGTTTCGCACCATTTGATCACACTTGAGTTTCCTGACAGCCCTCAGAGGAGTTAAGTGATCCAGGGTCACAGAGCCAAATGAGGAGCAGAGCGGGGGCCTCCATCGAGGTCCCCTATTGTGGCGTCCCCTGGTCCCAGGTTATGTCACGAAACCCCCCAGGACAAGCCCCTCTCGCTTTAGGCCTCCCATTCCTGGATATTTCTTTTTTTCACTTAAAAAAAAATTGTGGCAACATCTCTAGAACATAAAGTGGGCCATTTTAACCATTTTTAAGTGTACAATTCAGTGGCATGAATTACATTCACAATGTTGTGCAACCATCACCACGATCCAATTCCAAATGCTTTTCATCACCACAAAGAGAAGCTCTGCAGCCCTCTCCTATGTATTGGAAGTGACAAGAGTCGAGCCCTGCTCTGTGTTCAGGAACCAGAAGCCAGGCTAAGGGACAAGCGCTGTGCCGAAGGCTGTCAGGACAGGGGCGGACACCGAGCTCTGGGATCAGGGGCCTGGCTGCGAGGGGCAGGGTGGGCTGAGTTAGCCTCCCTTGCGGGCTCAGTGCATACAGCAGCTGCCGGGGTGAAGGGGCAGTCTGGGTCTTGGGACAGAGTGTCCTGGGTAAATAAAGCTCCCAGGGTCCCTCAGCACAAACATCCTGCCCTGCTCTCGGGATCACTGCCTGCCGAGCCGAGCCCAACCGCAGGCCTGGAACAAAGCCTTCGACCACATTCCCAGCCATGGACCGGGCTCAAGATCCCCAGGGAATATACCACAGCCCCCTTGAAAATTTAAATAATTATGTTTATTAGTTATAGAATTTAGAAAACTATTGGGGTGGGCCCAGTGGCGTAGTGGTTAAGTTCACCCGCTCTACTTCGGAGGCCCAGAGTTTGCTGGTTCGGATCCTGGGCGTGGACCTACACACTGCCCATCAAGCCATGCTGTGGCAGGACCCAACATAGAAGAACTAGAAGGACTTGCAACTAGGATATACAATTAGGTACTGGGGCTTGGGGAGAAAAAAAGAGGAAGATTGGCAACAGACGTTAGTCAGGGCCAATCTTCCTCACCAAAAAAACATACTTTTATTTATTTATTTATTTATTTGAAGAAGATTAGCCCTGAGCTCACATCTGCTGCCACTCCTCCTCTTTTTGCTGAGGAAGGCTGGCCCTGAGCTAACATCTGTGCCCATCTTCCTCTACTTTATATGTGGGACGCCTACCACAGCATGGCTTGCCAATCGGTGCCATGTCCACACCTGGGATCTGAACCGGCGAACCCCGGGCTGCCAAAGCGGAACGTGCACACTTAACCTCTGTGCCACTGGGCTGGCCCCCCAAAAAAGCATACTTTTAGGAAAAAAAAAAAGAAAACTATAATCACAGGAAATTTGGAAAATACAATAAAGAAGAAAGAAAACGCCCACGATTAAGGCCACTGTTAATCCAGGGATTGATGTATGTCAGGCCCCTTACATGTGTTATTCCATTTAATCTTCAATACAACCCTGGGGTACAGACTATTTTTAGGCCCATTTTACAGATGAGACAACTGAGGCCCTGAGAGGGAATTTAAGCAAATTCGTCCAAGGTCATACAACTGAGACGATGCATACTCAGTAATAAATAGTACGGGAGCTGGGATTCGAACCCAAGTTTACCTTGGGCCCTTTTCATCAATACATTAAGTTGAATCATATAAAATAATAAACAATAAAGTGAGATCACAAAAGTGTTTTCTTTTCTGAAGGATAACAGGCAGGCATGCGAAACAGCAGAAAATCAAGCACAAGAACTCAATCAAGTTTACCTGTTTGTATATTGTGTCACTTTGTCTTCAACAGGAACCAGCTCAGAGCCCAGAGGGATTCCCCACTGCGATACTGCAGTGTTTGCTCACTCACCCGATAAATATTTATTGACGGGGCTGGCTCATGGCCAAGTGGTTAAACATATGCTCTGCCTCGGCAACCAGGGTTTCACCAGTTCGGACCCTGGGCACAGACACGGCACCGCTCATCAAGCCCTGCTGAGGCAGCATCCCACATGCCACAACCAGAGGGACCTACCACTAGAATATACAACTATGTACTGTGGGGCTTTGGGGAGCAGAAGAAAAAAAAAAACCCGGAAGATTGGCAACAGATGTTAGCTCAGGTGCCAATCTTTTAAAAAAAATTTCTTGAGCACTTACTAAGTGCCAGGCACTGTTCTGGGTATCAGGGAAATAGCTATAACCAAAGCAAAAGGTCCTGCCTTCGTGGAGCTCACCTTCAAGTGGGGGAGACAGAAAACGAACAGAGAAACAAATATACCTACATACAATATGGTACCAGAGTGGTAAGTGCTATTGAGAAAAATAAACAGACTAAGGGGTAGAGAAGGATGGAAGATGCTATTTTGATAGGGAGGTCAAGGAAGCCCTCTCTGAGGGGTCGGCATTTAAGCAAAGATCTGAAGGAAGGGGTTGAGCCAACCAGGCCCCTATCTGAAAGAAGAGTCCCAGGAAAAGGGAACAGCAAGTGCAAAGTCCCAGGGGTGGTAACATGCTTGGGGTGTGCTTTGTCCACCTCCTTGAGCACAGAGATGTCCAACTCCATGCTGCTGTGCCTTGCTCACGCTGCCCCCTCTCCCACTCCAGCTCCCTCCTCCTCCGCACCACCCTCCTGCCGAGCCCCCATTGGTCTAGCAAACTCCTGCCTCCTGCCCAAATTCAATCTTACTTCCCACAGCTTGCCCTCATCACCCTCATCTAAGTTGCCACAATGTTCGTATTTCTATTACAATCACCATCAGGTTGTACCATGGGTTTTTTCATCTGTTTTGTCCGAGTTGGCAATGATTTCTTTAAGAGTAGATTGTCATACTCATCTTTGGACCTTTGGTGCCTAGCAAGTGCTGGGGCCAAAAAATGTTGGTTGACCCATTTATGTGAAATGTCCAGCCCAGGCCAATCCAGAGAGACAGGAAGCAGGTTAGTGGTTTCGGGGGGGGGGGGGGGGGGGGGGGGGGGGGGGGAGAGTGATTGTTAAATGGGTACAAAGTTTCCTTTTGGGGTGTTGAAAATGTTCTGGAACTAAACAGTGGTGATGGTTACACAACACTGTGAATGTATCAAATGCCTGAATTGTACACTTTAAAGTGGTTAAAATGGTGAACTTTACGTTATGTGAATTTTGCCATGATTAAAAAATGTTGGTTGAATTGAGTGGAGCTGAGAGCCCATTATGTTTGTGTGAGGCTGGCCCAGGGGGTGCAGAGGTTGAGTTTGCATGTTCTGCTTTAGTGGCCCGGTGGCTGGTTCGGATCCTGGGTGCGGACCTACACACCACTTGTCAAGCCATGCTGTGGCAGGCATCCCACATATAAAGTAGAGGAAGATGGGCAGGGATGTTAGCTCAGGGCCAGTCTTCCTCAGCAAAAGGAGGAGAATTAGTGGCAGGTGTTAGCTCGGGGCTAATCTTCCTCAAACAAGGCACAAACACTATGTTTGTGAGATTCATCCATGTTGCTGGGTGTACTTGAAGTTTATTCAATATATGCATAATCTTTTGACATTTGAGATATTCTAGGTGTTGGCTAATACAAATAGTGCTGCTATGAACATTCTAGTATTAGGTTTAACCAAGTGAAATTGCAGTTTTTGTAAATCAACAACTGTCAAATACTGGCAATTTTATACATACAGTTCAACCTATTGCATATCTTTCAGTGCACATAGGTTTGCATTCTGTTGAATATATATATACCCGGGTGGGAGTGCTGGGCCATCGGGTATACATCTGTTCAGCTTTGGAAGATACTGGAAACGGTTTTCCAAAGCCATTCTACCAATCACTCTGCCATCAGCACGTGTGCAAGCTGCACACCCTCACCAATGCTCCGGTCTATTGATCTGTTGGGGTTATGCGTGTTTCTCACTTCTGCTATTCTCGTGGGTGTGTAGTGGCATCACGGTGTGTTCCCTGATGATGAATAAAGGGAACACCTTTCCATCAGCTAATTGGTCACTTGAATGTCCTCTTTAGGTGAAGTACCTATTCAAGTCATTTGCCCCTTTCTTCAGTTGCTTTGCCTGCCTTTTTCTTATTTATTTTTTAAGATTTTATTTTTTTCCTTTTTCTCCCCAAAGCCCCCCGGTGCATATTTGTATAATCTTTGTTGTGGGTCCTTCTAGTTGTGGCATGTGGGGCACTGCCTCAGCGTGGTTTGACGAGCAGTGCCATGTCTGCGCCCAGGATTCGAACCAACGAAACACTGGGCCGCCTGCAGCAGAGCGTGCGAACTTAACCACTCGGCCACGGGGCCAGCCCCTGCCTTTTTCTTATTAATTTGTAGGATTTTTTTTAATATATTCTGGATAGGAGTTCCTGTTCGTTATATGTATGGCAGATATCTTCTTTCACGCTGTGGCTTGCCTTTTCACTGGTGTCTTTTAACGAACAGATATTCTTAACCTTAATGAGGTCTAATTTATCTGTTTTTTTCCTTTATGGTTAATGCTTTTTATGTTCTGTTTTAGAAATGTTTGCCTATGTCAAGGTCATGACGTTATAGAGCACTAAGTTTTTATGTTTTTCCCAAACAAAATTAACCTTTTGGATGCTGCATTCGTGATCATTCATTTATTTTTTTCAACACACACTTAGTGAATGCCCATGTGCACCAGGCAATGTGCTGGCTATTACAGGGGATATAGTTACGGCCTGTATCTGTCGTGTACTCTGGAGAGATCTGAAGAGGCTTGCCAGGTACCTCACTTGCCCCAGTTCACACTGTTAGCATGCTGGGATTGGCACACAGGTTAAAACACAGGCTGGATGGATTCCAGAGTCTGAGCATCATCACTGAGCTCCTGTCTCCAGGAGCAATGTAGAGACACCAGGAATGGATTTTTGATATATTCCAGTTGGTAGCTTCCAGATCACCTGGGGAAAATGTATAGAGTCAAATAAGAGGACAAAGACATGTAGTCAAAGCAAAACAAGACCAAAAAACCCTTGTGTCTCAAAACAGTGCGTATTATGAGAGAGACAGGAGTCAAGTGCTTGGGAGAAGGGAGCGGATGCTTCTGAAGCCTGGTACCTGAGGGTGACTGTAAATAACCAGTAAGAACATGATTACCCTGGGGCTGGCCCCACGGTGTAGTGGTTAAATTCGGTGGCCAGGGTTCATGGGTCAGACCCTGGGCAAGGACCTACACCACTTGTCAGCCATGCAGTGGCAGTGACCCAGTATAAAGTAGAGGAAGATTGGCACAGACGTTAGTTAGTTCAGGACTAATCTTCCTTAGCAAAAAACCCCAACATGATTACCCTTTGACCTTGTTTCAAACACAATCACAGATGAAAAGAAGTTAATCTTGTTAATTTATGCTTTTCTTATTTAGCCTGAAGGGTGACTGAAGGGTCACAAGGATTTATGAGCTTGTTTTGTAGAAGAAAAACAATGTCTTCAAGGAAGTTATGATCACCAGATAACCAGCCTCCAGCTGCCAATGCCCCAAGTCTGATTGCCCAAGGGCTTATCTGGAGTGAAAGAAATAGGATGTCCCCTTTTGTTTCTATGAAACTCACCCTCCCAAGCCCCTTACCTCTATAAAAGCTCCTGCTCTCTTCTTTTGTTAAGGTGGATTTGAGAGAACCTATCCTCCCGCCTTCTCATTTTGGCCAATTTGAATAAACCTTTCTCCATCTCCAAGCAGATGTCTTAGTAATTGGCTTACTGCACATTGGCACAGGAATTTGAGATAAAGAGGTTTGGTATCACTTCTGGCTTGGGAGACAAGGAGGCTTCTTGGGGTGGGAGGCACCCTTGTTGGCCCTTAAAGGTGAGCAGGGGCCGGCCCGGTGGCACACTGGTTAAGTTTGCAAGTTCCATTTCTCAGTGGCCTGGGGTTTGCTGGTTTGGATCCTGGGTGCGGACATGGCACCGCTTGGCAAAAAGCCATGCTGTGGTAGGTGTCCCATGTATAAAGTAGAGGAAGATGGGCACGGATGTTAGCTCAGGGCTAGTCTTCCTCAGCAAAAAGAGGAGGATTGGCAGTAGTTAGCTCAGGGCTAATTTTCCTCAAAAAAAAAAAAAAAAGGTGAGCAGAATTCAGACTGTTTGAGGGAGAGAGCATTCTAGGGCAGGGGACTGTCAGGCATGAAGGTGCAGAGGTAAGACAACACGGAACATGGGCGGGACTTCAAGGCGCCCAGTTTGTCTCCTGAGTGGGTGTATTAATCAGGAAGTTATGAGCTCCAGGTAACAGAATACTGATCTAAAAGCGGCTTAAACAATAAGATCAATTATTCCCTCACTGAATCAAAAGTCTGCAGATGGGTGGTTTCAGGGTTGGTCTAGCAGGTAAGCAGTGTCATTGTCATCAAGGCCTAGGCGCTATCCCTCTTTCTGTTCTTCACGCCCTTGTCAGCATTGCCTGTCCATGGAGAGGTGGCTGCTCCTCCCAGCTCATCCTCCCCGGATCACAGCCACAAGAAAGGGAAGGTGGCTGCTTCTCCTCCCACTGTTTATCAGCATATACAGTCTTTCCCTGATATGCCCCAAATGATGAGGATCAAGGCTGCCCCAGGGAGAGAAGCCCAAGGTGTCCTGCCCTATACACCAATCTATACCATCCTCCGGGAAGCATAGGACGTCCTGACCTGACCCGACCTGACTCGTATGCAAAGTTACAGGCCCACCCAATAACCAGACTCCACCTGCACTGATACTATTTTAAGGACTTTTTTACATGATCTTTCCTTTGTCTAGTAAAGAAATAACACACATACCTATGCCTTATAAATGTAGCCCTACCCTCAACCCACTGCAGCCCTTCACTGCCCATGGGTCCTGTCCCCATCCTATTCTCTGAATAAAGGAGCACTACTACCAGACCTTGAGAGTCCAAGAAACATTTCTTTCGATTCCTCAGCTCGCCAAGCCCACATCACAAACAGAATCACACCCACTCTCATCTTAATCATTAGAAAGGGAAATGGGAGCCAGCCCTGATGGCCTAGTGGTTAAAGTTTGGGGTGCTCTGCTTAGGTGGCCCAGGTTTGGTTCCCGGGCATAGAACCACACCACTCCTCTGATGGTAGCCACACTGTGGCAGCAGCTCACACAGAACTAGAGGACTTAAAACTAGAATATATAAGGATATACTAGGGCTTTGGGGAGGGAAGAAAAACAAGAGGAAGACTGGCAACAGATGTTAGGTCAGAGCAAATCTTTCCCAGCAAAAAAAAAAAAAAAAAAAGGGAATGGGACCACTATAACTAGTTCATCTTCCTTGAAGACACTGCCACTTGCCTACAACCAGGCATCTATCAGCAAGGAGGAGAGGCACCACCGTGGGTGTTGGGTGCCAGAATGGGTGCCCGGTGCTGAGCAGAGAAAGAGCTGGAGGGTGAAGGTGAGGCCCCACCACAGGCAGGAGCTGATTTAGTCAGCACTGGGGCTTCTGGTCAGGACATGTGTGTGAGGGACAGAGCGGGGGCTAGCAAAGCTGGGAAATCAGGTGTGTGTGTGGGGGGCTGTTATTGCAAGAGCTCAGGTGAGAGACAATGAGGCTCTGACTAGGGCTCACGGCAAGGAAGAGGTGAAAAAGACATTTTGCAGGCAAAGCAGATAGAATTTCATGTATTTTACACTGCAAGTTGCCACGTAGTCATAAGTCATGAAATTAATATCAATTCAGTGGTTCCAACTAACCCAACTTTCTTGTTTTTAATCTCTTGCCTCCTCAAAATCCTCTATGTCCTTAGTCTCCTTAACTTGGCTTTATCCCATTTCCTTTTAAATTTCTCTGAATATTGCTTCTCAATCTTTTGGGGAATCCGAATCCTCTACTCACGCCCAGTGCTGGCGCCCCCAGCATTCTCCTTGCCTCACTGTGCTTTTTGCACAGCACCCCTCTCCTGGCTTATCCCGGGCATTCTCATGGGATAAAGAGTCATCTCTCTAAGCTGCCAGTCTCCAGAACTACACCCCAGCACAGTCTTCTCCCTTAGCTTCAGACCCACATATCTCACTAGCTACTAGACGTCTCTACCTCATGTCCAGAAAATTTAAAAACGGTCAGCAGGGGCCCGCCCCGTGGCTGAGTGGTTAAGTTCACGTGCTCCGCTTCAGCGGCCCAGCATTTCACCAGTTCAGATCCTAGGAACCGACATGGCACTGCTCATTAGGCCACGTTGAGGTGGCGTCCCACATACCACAACCAGGAGGACCCACAACTAAAATATACAACTATGTACTTGGGGGATTTGGGGACAAAAAACAGGAAAAAAAAGAAAGAAAAAGACTGGCAACAGTTGTAAGCTCAGGTGCGAATCTTTAAAAAAAAAAACGGTCAGCATTTTTTTTAAAAAATGAAGCAATAGAAAATCTGAAGGTGCATCATATGTAAAAACACAAGTTTTTTTTTTAAGCTTTTGTTTCATTTGTACATCTATGTGTCCTGAGTCATGGTCAAAAAAGCTTTAAAAACATACGAACTAGATAACAGGCTAGATATAATGATGAAAGGAACAGGAGGAGCCAATGACATCTGCATCTGGGAGCAGAAACAGGGAAGTGAGGAGGAGCTGGTTTCTGGGGAAGACGACGGACGACTTTCATTTTGAACGCACTGATTCTGGTTTACAGTAAATCACGCACAGTGGTTGCCTCTCTCCCTACCGCTTCCAGCCTCCAGTGACAGTGTAATTCTGAACAAACGCTCTGAGGAATGAGGGAGTTTCCCCCAGGGTCATCAATAATTAGTTCCCAGGAAGAGGAGATGCTTTCATGGGGGAACTAACATTCATCGCACCCTTATTATATGCTGGTATCTCTGCATCCGATTATTAACAAGAAAGCCCCTTTCCAGCCGTGTGAGGCAGGTACCATTACCTCCATTTCATGAATGAGGAAGCTGAGATTCAGAAAAGATGAGAAACTGTCTAAGGTTGCACAGTCAGAAAGTGATTGGTGGCATCTTGCCCACGAAACACACCATCTCTGGAGGCATCACCAGGGCTCCTGACGGCCTCAGGTATTAGTGTCCTGGGGCTGCTGTAACAGATTGCCACAACCTGGATGCCTTAAAACAGCAGAAATCTATTCTCTCACAGTTCTGGAGGCTAGAAGGCTGAAATCAAGGTGTCAGCAGGACTGGTTCCTTCCCAGAGTGAATGTGTTCCACGCCTCTCTCCTAGCTTCTGATGCCCCGCGGGCAATCCGTGGCCTTCCTTGGCTTGTAGATGCATCACTCCAGTCTTGGCCTCCGTCCTCACGAGATCTTCATATGTTGTCTTCCTATAAGGACACAAGTCATATTGGATCAGTCATCCCCCCACCTCAGAGTGACCTCATTTTAACTAATTATGACCCTATTCCAATGACCCTATTTACAAATAAGGTCACACTCTGAGATACTGAGGGTTAGGACTCAACTTACCTTCTTTGAGGGATACAGTTCAACCTCTAACACGTCCATAAATGGAATAAGCCCTGGAGTTATGAGGAAATTATTTCCTATTGAGTTGAAGGATTTTGCATCAAAAGTTGACTTTATTTCTTGTTAGATTCCTAAATTCCCCAGAAACTGGCAAGATTCCCAGAATTCCTATGAGTAACATGTGTAATTCCCCACATCCCCATTGCCTCCTGGACAATGTCTACACAGACGTCACCACCTCATAAAAACACAAATCCATGACCCTTCCCTCCAAAAGCCAACTCCCTCCTGACTTCCCTGTTTTTCACAAAACTAGCCAGAGGCCCCTCATCTTCCAGAAAGAATTCTCTTCTCTCCACTCCTTACATTTTCCAGGTTCAACTCCTTATGGTTGCCTGTCTCTTGGGAAGATACACTCGCTTCCCAACATCTCTCCTCGTTCCCAAGCCCTTCACCTCCAGTCTGGCCTCACACTTCTACATACGGCCAGTTTCCTAAGACACATCTCTAGTCTGACTCCACAAAAGCCTCAGCGGCTTCCTGCTCCCTGGTGGAGCTGTTCGCCTGCTCCACGCCGCATTCAAGGTCCGAGGCTGGCGCTAGCCTCTTCTCCCTGCGTCCCCTCCAAATGGAATACGGCGACTATCAAGGCCTCGTGCCAAAGTCACCTCCTCCTGCCTCGCCCTTCCCTGCCCGCTGAGTCCCGGCTGAGCTCCCGAAACACCTGGCATCTCCCCCAGTTATTCCACTCCACCTGCTGCTGAGGGTTTTTGTGTATCTGTCTACGCTGCCCCCCGGACTCCGCTCCTGGCGCCCCAGGCACGGCCCCAACAGGAGCGCATCAATCTCCGCGCCAAAACCCAGGGAGTCTCCCCGACGGAGGGAGCCGGCCGACTACAGGCTAAAACTTGCCGGGGCACTTCCTTCCCCGCGGGGCGGTCGGCCCAGCCGCTCTCCGCGGCCGGACGGGGCGAGAACGCCTCCTTAATGCAGCGCCCTGAGTCTGCGGAGCACCCGGGGGCTCGGGATCCGGGCACACGGTTTCGCCCGGCATGCGCCCGGAACCCCGCTGCCCAGCCGCTGCCCGGCCGCTGCCCCGCCAGGCAATCCGGAATGCCGCGTTGACCGGAACCCTTCCGCCGAAAGGCCGGGCACTTTTGGGCGATGCACACAGGAACCGGAAGTCAGTGGAGGACGTGAACTGTGGGAGCCCGCTGATTTAAGCTGGAAGATGAGCGTGCCTAGTCTCCTCTTGGCAGGAGGTAGGACGCCTATATACGCGGTTAACTTCCCGCCCGCCCTTAGCCGCTGGTCCTGGAGTGTTTCCTCCCTCGGCGTCCCGGCTGAGCTGACCGGCCGGTTCCGGTCCCCGAGCTTCGGAGCGATCGTGCTTCGCCGCCCCAGGGGTCCGCGAGCGGCTGCTTCCCGGACCCGGCGGCGGGCGGCGGGGTCAGATCCGGACAGCCGCTTGCTTGCCTCTGCCTGCGTTATTTTCCTGCGGCTGCGGTGTCAGAGTGACTGTCTGTTGTTTTTTTTACAACCATACGAGTTGTTCCTGGTGTGGTTTTTCTTCTCCTTGCAGAAACGTAGTCATGGTAGAAATCTTGAAAAGGGTCTAGAAGAAAATAAGAACCGCTCTTAAATCTCCTACTCAGCTAAAACACTTATTATGAACGTATACAATTTAATTTTATTTGGTCTCACCAGATGAGAAATTAGTGAAAATAAATAGTTAACAAGAGATATTAATCACAAAAGATCCCTCAGGTTAAAAATAGTAAAAACGTTAAGCAGTTGAAATCATTTTAAATACATGCTTCTTGATGGGCATAAAAAAAGATATCTAGGTAGTAAAACTTAGGGCTTATCCACAAAAATCAGTAGCCATCTCTTGTGAATAAAACCGAAAAGCCCTATTAGAATAAATAAAGAGATATAATTTGAAAACTTAATTTATTTTAAAGGTGATTCTCCAGGAGAGTTTACGATGGTACACTAGTTCTTAAATTATGGAAAAGTGTCACTTTGCAAACCACAAGTAACTCTAGAAGGAAGTAGGACATCCCAACTTATGTTTTGCTAAATTCTCTTTTAGGGAGGTGGAGATGTTTTCCAGTTCCGTTAGGGTCATCCTTGTTCCAGGCCCTACGGAATTCCTGCTGTCGGAAAAAATCCACTGCTCCTAAGCAAACTGCTCCCAATGTTGCTTTTTGTGATGAAAATACAAAGGAGTCTGGAGATGCACTCGACAAGCTCTTCTCTGCGGAGCAGCAGGCTTCCATCCTGCGTGTGCTGAATACAGCATCTAATAAGGAACTGGAAGCTTTCAAATTGCTTCGTGGAAGAAAGTCCACCAATATTGTAGAGCACAGAGAAAAGTTTGGGCCATTTCAGAATTTGGAGAGTTTAATGAATGTGCCCTTGTTCCGGTATAAAACTACCGTCCAAGTTTGTAACAACATTCTTTGCCCAGAGACTGGAGGGAAAAAAGGAAAGTTACAGGAAAACCGGCTCTTGAGAAAGCTCATCAAACCAGAAATAGGAAGAGAGAGACTTAAGGTATATATACCCTTTTTCTTCCTGTGTGTTATAGTGCCAAAATGTTTGAGAACCTGCTTTGCAGAGCACCATTCTGGGCACCAAGACAGCGTTCTTCAGGCAGCTTATAGTTTAGTTGGTGGGCCCAGACATACACATATAAATAAACAGCCTATTAAATAAAGTAGTATGTGATCAGTACCAAAGCATGAGATGTACAGATAGAAAATTGGCAATTTAGAGGAGAGAGAACTGTGGGCCGTGATTGTTGGGGGGAAAGTTTACTGGAAGAACTCAACCTGGATCTTGGAGGGAGAGAATTAGGCTAGCTGGAAGAGGAGGGCATTCTGGGAAGAAAGAATAGTTGATGTAGAGAAGTAGGGCTGTGCAAGGCTTCTTTAAGAGGAATGAGCTGGAGATAATCTGGTGGTGTCTCAGGGTTATGTGGGGAGTAATAAGAAATTAGGATGCAAAGATAGGTTATGGCCAAGGGGTAACTTTAGAACATTATACCAGTCTTTCCAGCAAGATTTAAAGTTATTTTCTATCCCCTCTCCCTGCTTTTAAAAAGCATTCTAAAAGCAAATCTTTTTCAATATTGTCTTAAAAAATAAATATTAGAATTAGTTGGCACAGCAAACATTAAACCTTTGAGGAACTTAGATCCTCTGTAGCATTATTTGATTAAATAGTCTCTTATTCCATAACAATAATAAGCACAATTTTTTCTGGACCAGTAGTTCTGAGTTTTTTGGCGATTATGTATACTTTTTGAAAACTTGATGAAACTATGGACCCTCTTTTCAGAAAAAAAGAAAATAGAGCATATCTACACAGAACATTGCATATGTTTGCAGAAGACTTGCAGATTTCCTTAAGTCCATCCATGGACTCCGGATAGAACTGCTGCAATTGATCTGGAACTTATTTGAAACAAATTTTCATGGTTTGGATTTTCATTCAAATTTATGGCTAAAACTACTGTTTATACTCAGATTTTAGTGGAGTTGCATCCTATTTAGAGGGCTAGGTTCTAAAGTCAGTTTTTATGGAAAAAATCATGCAGTAAAAGTCCTTGGAAAAAATCTCTTCCCTATGAAGTGCCGTGTGCAACCTGGTTCAGGATTCTTATGCACACTAAAGCTTGGGAATCATTGAGCTAAAGAACTAAACGAAGGCCTGTATTTTGTAGATGTCTGGGCATCCAGACTGTTCTGCCTTTAATGGGTATTTATCCATTCCTTAGCAGGGAAAGGGAGATGAGTATAGAATTATAAAATGTTCCTGCGTATGTACCTGTGTATCCATGGAGCATATTAGTTTATTTGTCCACCTAAGTAAATGAGCCATGTGGGAGCGAGGTAATGCCATTGTACTGTATCTCCAGCGCAGACTTGGCACAGAGTGAAATCCACCTGTCTAATTCTCTATTACACACCTCTCCTTGAGGCCCTATAGGCAGCCTGAACTCAATACGTTAAAAAACTAGTCTCCCCCCACCTTCCCAAGTTTATCTGCTTCCTATCATCATCCTGATTAAAGATGCCATATAGTCACTCATAAAACTGGAGTTATTCTAGGCTCCTCCTTCATCTTGCGTATCATTTTTACTTCTATTATCTCTGATCTGTTTCTTCTCCTTCTATCACTGTCTTAGACTTTTTTTTTTTTTTTTTTTTGGTGAGGAGATTGGCCCTGAGCTAAAAATCTGTTGCCAATCTTCCTCTTTTTCTTTTTTTCCCCAAAGCCCCAGTACATAGTCATATATCCTAATTGTAGGTCAGTCTAGTTCCTCTGTGTGGGATGCTGCCACAGCGTGGCTTGATGAGCTGTGCATAGGTCCATGCTCAGGATCTGAACCAGTGAATCCTGGTCTGCCAAAGCGGAGCACCCAAGCTTAACCACTCGGCCACGGGGCTGGCCCCTTAGATTCTTAATACTTTGTCCTATAATAGGGACCTAACACAAATCCCCACCTCTAGTCCAGCCTCCTCTGGTCCATCTCCCACACAGCCATCGGTGATCTTTCTGAAATGTAACTCTCATGTTATGCTTGAATGTTACATGCTTGGGTGGCTCCCTGTAACTCAGGGTAAAGCAAGTTGCTTTCTGCAGAAATCTGCCTGCCCCCCTGCCCCTTTCGCGATGGCTCTTTTTTCCAGTGCCCGAGTATGAGGTCAAAGAGCTGCTTTGCAGACAGCTAGGTGAAATAACTTCACGTTTACCATTTTAACTCATTCTCCAATCCCTCAGTGCGTCTTCCCTGACCGTTTCTCCTCTCTACGGTGTCACTGTTGCATTTCTCATGATGTCTGGTTATGTTCCTTGTTTCCCAGTATCCAGCAGTCCCCAGCAACATTTGAATATTTGAATGCCTACTCTGAGCTGGGTGCTGAGAACAAGGCTCACTGTCTATGAACTGACTGCTCCTGGTTATCTTTTAATCATACTTACTCCTGCATTTCTTTAACAATTATCACTTCATAAACCGTAAATATATTTCTATTACAGAAACTAATTTGGCATTCTGAGTTTGTAGCTTAAATTTTCTATCTATTAAAATGTTTACACTTATAATTAAACTAGCCTTTTTGTTTTAGGCAGTTAATAGTATCGTATCCATTGTTTTTGGTACTCGAAGAATTGCCTGGGCTCACCTTGATCGTAAATTGGCGGTGTTGGACTGGCAGCAAAATGAATGCTGCCGATTGACGAAAGGAACATACACATCATCTGTCTACTTAAAAGAGGTAAGGCAGTTGCACCTCCAAATTCCTACCTGCCAGAGTTCCTGGTGTTGTTTAATCTTCTCATTCTAAAAGGAATGTAATAAAATAGTAAGGATAGATTTTCTTTTGGTACTTATTATTCACCCATTCCTATTAGGTTTTCTGTTACCTATGATTTTTAAAAATTGAATCTTTCTTCATTTAGTTCAAGAAATGCCTTATGTATCAAAGACACGTACTGGGAGAATCAGTGGTCGAGTATATTACAAGAGTCCTTCCTTATCCACAGTTTGTTACCTGTGGTCAATCGCAGTCTGAAAATATTAAATGGAAAAATGCCAAAAATAAACAATTCGTAAGTTTTAAATTGTGTGCTGTTCTGAGTAGCGTGATGAAATCTTGCTTCGTCCCACCTGGGACTTGAATCGTCCCTCTGTCAGCGTATCCACGCTGTATACACTACCCGCCCATTAATCACCTGGCAGCCATCTGTTCTCAGACTGACTGTCCTGGTATCGCAGTGCTTGTGTTCAAATAACCCTTGTTTTACTTAGTAATGGCCTAAAGCCAACTTTATTATTAGTTATTGTTGTCAGTCTCTTACTGTGCCTAATTTATAAATTAAACTTCCTCATAGGTAAGTATATACAGGAAGAAACAGTATATATAGAGTTCCTTACTATCTGTGGGTTCAGGTGTCCACCAGAGGACTCGGAGTGTATCCCCCACGAATAACGGGGGGACTGTTGTATTCAAATGTTACAGAACTTCCTCATGGTATTTATAAAGCTTATTTTTCAAAATATGATCACTTACGTCTCATTTGAGTCTCTGACACCTTGGGAGACGGGCAGAAATTATCTGATCATGCCTAAGAAGACTGGTTCAATCAAGCATCGGGTGTGCTTAATCAGTTGCAGAGGTAACTGATTCTAGGCTGGGTATTCTAACCCTATGCTCTACCCTGGAAACTTCTAAAAGGTTAATGAAACTGTTTTAAGTTGTCTAATCTTAAAGCCTATAGAGATTTTAGGAATTATGAAGCCCATTTTACAGATGAAGAAACTAGTACTTAGGAGGACTAAATGGCTTGTCTTAGCTCAGCTTGCTTCAGATAGAACCATGACCGGAACTTGGCTGTCCTGGCTCCCCTCTAAACGGCTTTTTCAATGACTTCACAATTGTCAGTAGCAATATAACGTAAGTTATAGAATTTCAAAGTAGAAGTGGGACAGAGAGAGGACCCAAACAATAAAACTTGATGAATTATTTCTGCTCACTTATTCTGTCTTTTTTTTTCTTTTTCACAGATTTCTTCAGTCATTTCAAAGATACCTAAAGCTGACTTCTATGTTCTGGAAAAAACAGGACTTTCACTTCAGAACTCATCTCTGTTTCCTATACTGTTACATTTCCACATCATGGAAGCCATGCTGTACGCCTTATTAAATAAGACTTTTGCCCAGGACGGCCAGCATCAGGTGCTGAGCATGACCCGGAATGCCGTGGGCAAGCACTTTGAACTGATGATCGGGGACACACGGACTAGTGGAAAAGAACTCGTGAAGCAGTTCCTCTCTGAGTCTGTGCTGAAGGAGCCTCGCGTGTTCTTCCCATCAGATAAGATATTCCACTACAGGCAGATGTTTTCATCTACTGAACAACACAGGGTGGAAGAGCTGTATGATTCATTACTACAAGCTGTTGCTTTCTACGAATTAGCGGTTTTTGACACTGAACCTTAAGATTCTGAGGTTAATATATTATCTACTGTAATATTATATTAATTTATATTTATTAGCTGTAAAGTAAAATCAACTGTTTTGAACAACCATGTTAATGGAGAAGAAAACATGTCTGAGTGTAAATACATCTAAATAGATGTTTAAAGTCAGACTTTTGGCTGTAGAATGGTTTACACAATAAGCCAAGGCCAAATCAATAAATATGTTATGAAATTCTGTGACTTTTAGGTTTAAGTGTTAAATAGTAAGATGCCCCCTAAACAGCCAAAACAAGAAGCAAAGTTATCTCCTCTTAAAAGCAAATACCATCTTTGCTAAAGGTTTTATCATTGTTAAAATAGGGAATGATTTTTCTGGGTGGTGCTCATCATGGGAATAAAGCTAAATATGATTGATAACACAACGTGTAGAATCCTCTTATTTGTAGGTAGAATGTGGTTTAATGCACTGCCTCCAAAAGGTGATTTTCGTAAGCTCAGTCTATCAAGCCCAGAACAAACAAGCTTTAACTAATAGGGTCTTTTTTGTTTTTACTTTGAAATATCTTACTTGACAGACTGTCTTTTGAGAAAGTAGCATTTAATTTTTTCCCCACATCCCTCCGTTTTCCATCACATTTGCCTTGGTTCAGGCTGCCATATGTCATCTATACTGAATCCAAGTCTCTTTGATGTCAAAGCATCAAGTCTGGGGCCAGCCCTGTGGCCTAGTGGTTAGGTTTGGCTTGTTCTGCTGCAGCAGCCTGGGTTCAGTTTCCAAGCGTGGACCTATACCACTCGTGAGCAGCCATGCTGTGGTGGTGACCCACATAAGAAATAGACGACGATTAAGGGCCGGCCCTGTGGCCGAGTGGTTAAGTCCATGCACTCCACTTCAGTGGCTCAGGGTTTCGCCGGTTCGGATCCTGGGTGTGGACATGGCACCGCTCACCAAGCCATGCTGAGGTGGTGTCCCACATGCCACAACTAGAATATACAACTATGTACTGGGGGGCTTTGGGGAGAAGAAAAAAACGAAAAAGAAGATTGGCAACAGATGTTAGCTCAGGTGCCAGTTGTTAAAAAAAACATAGAGGAAGACTGGCACAGATGTTAGCTCAGATGAATCTTCCTCAGGAAAAAAAAAAAAGCATTAAGTCTTTTCTTTCCTTTAATCTAAAAGTGAAATATACTTGTTGACAAAAATTCAAATCAGAAATAAATGAAATAAGTGGAAGTCCTTCCTTCCAGCACCTCCAATGCCCCAGGGAGTTTGGTATTCATTCTGCACTTGTTGCCATGCACATGTAAATCTCTACATTTACACGTATGGTTGTATACATAAATATCTCCACCTAGGAAACACAGATATATCAAACTACACGTCTGAAATCATACTCTTTCCTCCAAACCACCTCCTTTACCATTGCTTTATACTTTGGTAAATAACTTCACCAACCATCCAGTCGTTCAAGCCAGATACATGGCATTCTACCTCCCATGTATTTCTGGAAATAGCTGTAAGTAAAAATGTGTCCAGAGGCTGGCCCGGCGGCATAGTGCTTAGGTTTGCGTGCTCCACTTTGGTGGCCCGGGGTTCACAGGTTTGGATCCTGGGTATGGACCTAGCACTGCTTGTCCAGCCATGCTATGACGGCATCCCACATAAAATAGAGGGAGATGGGCACAGATGTTAGCTCAATGACAATCTTCCCCAAGCAAAAAGAGGAAGATTGGCAACAGATGTTAGCTCAGGGCCAATCTTCTTCACACACACACACACACACACAAAAAAAAAGGAAAATGTGTCCGTTTTAGACAGTTATAGGTATTGAAAAGCCATCAAAATTTGGTTACTTTTACCACAAAAGTGAATCTAAATCTTACAGGAACTTATCATCTTTAAGAATTGAGAAAAAAATGTCTTCCCCAAATTATGCTAAACCAAAAAAAAAAGATATGAAACATGTCTCTTAGGAAAATATCAACATTATTTCTTGATTTTTCATCATTTAAATACAATTCTATGGAGCTTTTTTTTGGTTTCTCAATTATTGAGAATTATAATTTTCTAATGAAAAAAGACCAAATTAACAAGCAAGTGCTTAGGTACCGAACTCTTGTATTCAGTAGAAAAGAATAAATCTGTACATTAAAAATAAAAAAAGCTTCAGATCTTATTCTCTCTGTTGTAGAGGGATGAAACATATAAGATACAGCCTATAGCCAAAGCTGCACAATATCCATACTCACCCAGATGATTACTTCTAGAACTCCTATTTAAATATTGCATAAAGCCTCTTAGCTTTAGCCTTTAATTAAATCAACATACTATCAGCACAAGAAAAGGTAAGTTGAACAAATAAGAGGTAAAAACTTATCTTCATACACATTTATAGACAGGTATACATCTCTATCTTTTAACTGTACAAAACTAGGATCCCTACCTTTTGAGTTGAAAATGTAATTCACCAGATAACATAACTGATTAATATGTAATATAAACACTTGAAATAGGAAACTATTTTCAGATTCACTTGATTATCTGATTGCAAAAATTATTTTAAGTGAAATGTGGTATTTTAAAATCTTGTAATTAAAAATACATACTTTCTCCAAAAACAACCTCAAGTGGAAATGGCTACGTAGAAATCCTATAGTTGAAACCTTCTTTGTTACAGTTTTAATGAAGAGCAGTTTGTCCAAAATAGATATATTAACATCATTAATATCTTTATGAAATAAAACATCAATGATATAAAAATACAAGAAAAATGTACAAGGCAAATGATGAGTTGGCAAAATATACAAGATATCACATATGTATGGTTGCTGAAAAACATTTATGAAAACTACAATTTATAATCTTGATTTCACTTTATCAACATTCAATGATTCAATGGTAAAATATGCTGGAGAAGCACACTGAAAAACTGATCAGGAAGATTTTACTTAGAAAAATGAAGCATAATGTCTTTTCTAGAAGTTTTCTTATGTATTACATACGTAATTTTGTATTTTGGATTGTGTAAACTTATTTAAAAAAAGATTATCACCTAGGTGATTCATATTTACCACTTGACAGAGTACCGACACTTTGTTGGAGAGAGGTGGATTAAGGGTAACAGGAAAGGGAAAAATTACAGATTAGTTTAGCATTGAAACATCTTTACAAATATCTTAACGAACTCTAGCTCCTAGAAACAGCTCAGTCACATACAAAAATAGTCCAACAAAGCTAAATCAGATAATACAAGAAATCCATTAAAAAAATACTACCACAATCATAAATACAATTTGTAACTCAAATTTTTCACTTTAAATATTTGCACACTAATAAAAATATACAAAGTCTGTTTCAAATGTACACTTAGAGAACTAAACTCTTCCATGAAAATCAATATAAAAATGTATCTTAAAGACCACATGATAATCTGTACACGGCATTGTTAATAGGGAACATTAAGGGAAGCCAGCTGCCAAAGTGTTCACAGTCTCTTTTGAAATGTTAAGATGAATTCCTTCAAGATAGTGCAAGAACCTGTCAAAATTACAAGGAAAAATACAATTTAATATCAATATTTCCATTAGATGCAAATATTTAATAATATTGAAATAGCTATCTAAAATGTTATTTTTATAGAGCCTTTACCTTCTTTTACTTTTTCCTTGTTCTTTTAGCTTCTCAGTCCTACAAATGTTTCGAAGAGTTGGCAAGTATTCAATTACACTAGCTTGTCTATTACCCAGGTTCAGAAGAGATCGGCTCGAAAACACACCTTTGATGACTGCTATCCTCTTCCAAGCACTGCTGTCAATGAAAAGGATTGCATTACTCTTTATTTTTAATGCTCAATAAAAATGCAACAATCCCAAACACAACAGCTTCTGGGCTCCGCTTCTCCCTGCTTCTGGTCTCGAGTAGACTAACTGGATTCCAGAGGAACTTCTTACAACACTTTCAACAGAGCGATCACTCCACTCCCGTGCTGAAGAGTCTTTAACACTACCTGTCGTCTGCCACAGCAAATCCAACCCCTTTCCCTGTCATTCACGAGTCTCCCAAACCTAGCCCCTGAATCTCCTACTTCCTTTCCCAGCAATCAGGCTGCTCTCCTTAACGGTCTCATTAGAAGCTAGATTATTAATATTAAGGGCTTACCATGATCAACAAAGCCCAGCATTTCAAAATTAGTAAGAAGAAAGAAACTAATAATTTCCCCTTTACCATTTATTATTGAAAAATTAAAAGTAAAAGGAAGTAAGACTTACTCTAAATCAGCGGCTGACTGACTGAAGTGTACGTTGTTGCGCTTTTGTGAAACACGAAAAGTAAGCTCTTTCGTGGGATCTCTTCCTAATTTCTTGCAAGAATTCAAGGAGGTTTCCAATGCTTTTGAAATAGCAGAAGAACACTTAGTGAAGCTGAGCGCTTCTACAGCTGCCTTTAACTCTCCAGAGCTCGGAGACGTCCATCCATCACCACCCTCAAGACTAAACTCATCACAAAGTCCGCTTTTAACCTTCCCATTTGTCCAAGTGAAGTCATTTTTACCAAATTCCTTTTGTTCCCTTACGTCAGTTAAAAGGGCATCTAAGAAGGACATATTATCCATGAACTCAGTGAGAGAATTTAAACAGTGAGAAACCAGGGCAGAACATTTTTTTTCTGCTGGTGTTTTAGAAGGACAAGGAACAGATTCAGTGTTAGACTCTAAACATTTGTTTAGTTTCTTTGTCTGTGGATTGCTTCCTTTGTCTCTGGCTTTGCTTTCTTCTGAATTTGAGGAAGAAGATGCAGAGGAAAGGCTAATGAATTCATCAGGAAAGTCCAATCCTGTGTCAAATAAGTCACTATCATCCAGGATTACCATCTTTTTCTTACGTTTCTTTTTTTGTGACTTTTTCAATGGCTTCTCTCCTTCAGAATGTCTCCTAGCAAGACACTTCATATTTTTTGTTGCTGCACTGGTGTCCACACCTACTGATGAACCACCTAAGTTTTCTGTTTCTAGAATGATATCAACAGGCAATGGTAGAATGAACTCAAGGTTACTATATAAGAAATCGACATTCCGCATTTGGAATTCTGTAAGAAGCTGGATGAGCTTATGCCATTCTTCCTTTGTTCTGATTTTCTGCTGAAAAATAATTTTGAGTAAAGAAATGTTATAACAGTACATACTCTCAACATTTTTCTACACATATGAATATAGTGTCATCCCTATTCTATCCTCAAAGTAATGAGTCACTACTCATAATTTTATTAACCTATAATCCCTTAATACATCAAAATAGCACTGTGAGTCTAAAAAATAAATTTAGACTGTTAATTTGAAGAATTATAATTCTCTGATATTCAGTATACACTCCAGTTCAATAATTAGAAGCTCATCTGTTTAAAAACTACTTTTATGAAATTGTCTCCTTTTTTTGCTGGGGAAGATTTGCACTGAGCTAACATCTGTTGCCAATTTTCCTCTTTTTTATTGAAGATTAGCCCTGAGCTAACATCTATGCCAGTCTTCCTCTATTTTGTATGTGGGTTACTGCCACAGCAATGCTGATGAGTGGTGTAGGTCCACGCCTGGGATCCAAACCTGTGAACCTGGAGCATGCCAAACTTAACCACAATGCCACAGGGCCAGCCCCTGAAATTGTCTTTTTCATCTGAGCTATTTCTAAGTTCTATTCTAAATCCTGTGATGTGCATTTAGAGCAATGCCTGTGCACCATTTGTCAAAATGGTACAATGTATTAAAATAAGAAATCTGAAGCCTATAAAAATTATAGGCATTAAATTTAAGTTAACCCTAAGATTCAAAACATAGAGTGAGGGTTGAGAAGATGAAAAGGAATATAAATTTAACATTCCAAACCATACACTGAAAATACCTTTAAAAATGAAAATAAGTCTTCAGAAGGGGAAAAAATGTTCTTAAGGCCAAACAAGGTCTCAACACAGCCTGTGTCACATTTAGGAAGGTCTGTAGGATTCCTTTTAGTATTTTTAGTGTTATTTTTGGAATCAGGGCCATCTTCAGAGCAAACAGGTTGTACATTTCTGCTATTTCCTCCTACAAAATTAATAAAAGAAAATTTAGCTATCTATATTTTTAACAAATTGTAGCAAACAATTATTTAAAATCTAAGATTCTTTGGCATCTTTTGTGGACCTATACTCCCATTTTGTTCTTCTCCACATATGTATGTAATTCATAAAGAGTACAACACAAACCTGATTTCTAGTGTGCACAGGTTAAATGGGGGGGGGGAGGGGCTTATAAAGCAATCCAACAGGAAAAAGTGCAAGGACTGTGAACGGGCAAGTCACAGAAGACGTATAAATGTCCAATAAACTCACAAAAAGATGTGCAATTTCACTAGTGATCACGAAACGCAAATTAAAACAAGATATTCTTTATTTTTCACCTTTTAAATTGGCAAAATTAAAACAACTAAAACCTAGTTTTGTCAGAGGTACACATAAAAGAGCCATAAGAAACTATTCATAGGAGCATAAATCCATACAATTTTCTTGGAGGGCAATCTGGCAACGCCTATCAAAATGTAAAATGTATATAGCATTGGCCCAGCAACCACACTTCTAGAATTCTGACAGAAATACTCACAGACGTGCTCAAGGATATATGTATAAAGATATTCACTGCATACTTTAATGACAAACTCAAGATAACTTAAAAGTCCCCTAATAGGCAATGGTTAATTAAATTATGTCACATCCATTCTAGCACACAGCTGTGAAAAAGAGATAAAACAGTATGCTCTGACAATAAATTGTTCAGTAAAAAACCAAATTGTTTAACAATATATATAGTATTGGTCAATTTTGCTAAGTCAGTAGGTAGCAATATTTGTATATGCATAGATAAAAAGTCTAACAGTGGCTACCTTTAAGAAGTGGGGAAGATCTTTGACTTTTTTACTTTATTATCCATCTGCACTGTTTGAATTTCCAATGAGTGTGTATCTGTGTTTTTTAAAAACAACAGGAATAAAATGCATATAAGATCTTCAAGAAAAGAAACAACGTTATGCTTGGTTTTTGTCTTCTGAAGTTCTTGGTATAGCATTTTATATCCAGTCGTATGGCAATAGTTATTAACTAATTTTTTATAACAGGATATATTCCATGTCTTACTTATCATATTTACTTCTAAGAAATAAAGCTACTAGCTTACATTGAATTAAATATATGTTTGTCTACTTTGAAAAAGAATGTATTAAAAATTTGAACTAATCAAAGAAAAAAACTGATAGGGGATTAATATTACAGAACTTCACCTTGGTTTTATTTAAATATTTGTGTATTTCCCAGAGCAGGATCTGTAACTACAGAACTGTGACTATGGAGCATGGAAACCACAAACTATGAACTTCTTCAGAGAAGGAACCATGTCTTATTCATGTAAACACAGGACCTGGCATGGAGAAAGTCCTCAATAAATGTCTGTGACTTGAATTAGGTTACGATGACTGAAGATCAATGAGAAATAAAATAAAGCATTTCTGAAATAATAAAGTTCTTAGGAAAAATAGAACTATAGACTATTGAAGAAGCTGAAAGGGAACTTATAATACAGTCATATAAAAAGAATTTACATATATGGAAAAATCACCAATGTTTTTTAATAAGTGAAAAAAGGAAGTTTCTAAATAATATAATTACATTTTTTTATAAGAAACTATATGTTTATAAATGTATAAGTTTGTATAAATTTGTTCCAGGTGCAGTTTAATTCTATTTACTCACATTTCATGTTTACAAAACTTTTCATCAACAAAGTTGACATACGCATGTTTACTTTTAAGATTGACATGATACCTGGATGCTCAAAATGTTTATACTCTTTGAAATATTTTGATATAGCATATATTTTAACATAGGGTCTCATTATAGAAATTTCTTTTATAACAGATCAACTTACGACGAAGGGATAAAGGCCTTTCTTCTAAAAATCCACCTCCACTTCTAATCCAGAATTGTAAATAAAGGATACTTTTTCTGATATCACAAGCATTGGCAGTTAACAATGTTACAAAGTCTTTTACATCGGTTCTAAAATTTTCAGTCAAGCAGATCATCTGTAGGTAGCTGGCAACATTTAGCTGAGAGACAGAGAGAGACAGAGGAGAGGAAAGAAACATGTTCAGTTGCATAGTTAACAGAAATACATCAATAATACATATCTAAAAGAAAGACAGACTTTGCTAAAATTCACAGTATCTTAAGCTCTGAGAATGAAACTGATCTAGAAAGATATAAAGGAATATACTACCAAATTAAAAGCATTTACATATACTTCTTTTATTAATTGTATATAGTCTAAGACAGCAAGGAAACTTATGGGACATTCTCCAACCTGAACCCTGGAGGCAATTTTATTAAAACTTGAGAAAACCCCTTAGGATGACATAATGGTACAACTTGATGGAATATTTTACAGCCATTAAAATTATAAAGATGAATACTATAATAAGCCTGAAAAATACTTTATATGATTTTTTTAAACCAGAGTTAGAAAATTGAACCAATGCATACAGAAAAGCATAAATGTATGCAAACAATAAATAGAAGGGAAAAAATGAAAAAACTATGATTTGTTGGAGGATAAATGGACCAAGTAAATTTTTTCATTTTATTTAACGTTCCACTAATATTGCTCTAATATTTTTTGTAAAACAGAAAAACATATACAATTCTCTTCCCATTGTTGTTTATAGAGAGCTTTTTACCTTGAAAAGCTAAAACAAAATTATATTTATGTTTCACAGGTTTTACAAGACCACTAGCATTTTTACTTTACTAAACAAGACAATTAAAAAAATGTTTTCCCCTATGAAATCATTGACTTTATTCTATATATGTACATTACTCCTGCACACTTCTGGAACTTCTGCTCCCACAAACTGGGAATTCTGCTTTCAACAACAAAGGAGTACCTACTATCAGACAGACCCTGCCATTGATAACAATAAACTCTATAATCAACCGCAAATAAATACAAAAAACCAACTACCTGAAAGCACAAGAGAGCAACCAGAGGCAGAAGAAAAATGAAGGAAATCACACTTGGACAAAGGAAATGGCCCCGAGTGAATTGCCCCCTCTCCCTTTTTAAAAATAATTAATTAATTAATTATTTTAGTTCATAAACAAGAGAAATTTATTTCTTACAGTTCTGGAAGATGGAGGACCTAGATCAAGGTGCCAGCATTGGTCACGTTCTCATGAGGGCCCTGTTTCTGGTTCATAGCTGGTTCCTTCTCACCGCATCCTCGCATGGCGGAAGGTGCTGGCAGCTCTCTAGAGACTCCTTTGTAAGGCACTAATCCCGTTCCTGAGGGCTCCACCCTCACCACATAAGCACCTCCCAAAGGCCCCAGTACTAGTACCATTACATCAGGCATTAGGATTTCAACATATGAATTTGGGGTGGGGACACAAACATTCAGACCACAGCAAACACAGTTTAATTCCACATTTTACAGTTGCAGAAACTAAGCAACAGTCAGGTTAAGCAACTTTTGCAAGGTTACACGTAGAGCCAGGATCAAACCCAGGCAGACTGCTCTAGAGTATGTGCTTTCAATTACTATCATACATATTAAAAGGAGGAGAGTAGAGAGCCACATTACCAAGTCACTCAAATCTTTAGCAGCTTTGCCCAAAGTACATACGAAGTCTCTGCTTCCCGCTTTTCAATAGCAAGTCTAACTCCAGGCTTAGAGCACATTTAGAGTAGTGGTTCCCAACCTCGGCTACACATTATAATCACCTGATGAGCCTTTATAACTCTGGAGGCCCAAGCTGCCCCTCAGACTAATTAAGTCAGAACCTCAACCCCCTCTCCCTTTTCTCAAGGTGATTTCTGGCTGAAGGCAGGCTGCAGCAGTGGTGGTTAAAACTCAAACAGAAACTCACAGTGATACTGGTTTGAACCAGAGGACAGAGTTTGGGATGACTGCAGCAGCTGGAAAGCTAGAGGGGAGGTCCATGAAAGTAGAGAAATGGAAATTCTAGCCATAAAAGAGAACACAATCATTGGTTGATGCTTGAACTTTATGTATGTGGGCCTGTCTCAAAGCAGCCCAACCAAAACTAAAAGAACTAAACAGAAATTTTAGCTGCTACATACTACAAGAGAATACTTGTTCAAAGGAACACAACAGAATTCAGAGTATCTACAACATATCATTCATAAGGTACGGGATAAAAATCTAAAATTGCTAAACACACAAAAGAAATAGGAAAAGTAACCAAGACCTCAGAGACAGGACAATCAATAGAGACTGACCACAAGATGACGAAGATGTTGGAATTAGCAAAGAGTTTTAAAACAGCTAGTAAAACTATGCTTACGGAAAACATGCTCATAATAAACAAACAGGAAATCTCAGCAGAAAAACAGAAATTATAAAAAAGTAAAAAGAAATTGTAAAACTAAAAATGATAATATCAGAACAAAAATTTCACTGGAAGGGCCACATGTAAGAATGGAGGTGGCAGAAAAAAAAGCGTCAGCAAACTTGAAGATAAAGCAACATAAATGATCAAATAAGAAGTATAAAGAAAAAAAAATTAGGGGCAGGGAGGATGAACAGCATGCTTCAGTGACATGTGGTACAATGTAAAATGTCTAACATACCTGAAATTAAATTCTCAGGAAGGAAAAAGAGAGAAAATGGGCATAAAATAAATTTGAAAAATGTTAAAAACTTCCCTAATTGGAGGAATGACATATATTTAAGAATTGTAGATATCCAAGAACCACAGGCAGGATAAATATGAAGAAAAATAACACCTAAGCACATCACAGGCAAATTGCTGAAAACAAAGTTAAAGAGAATATCTTGAAGGCATCCAGAAAAAAATGACATATTATGTATGAAACCAAAAAAAGACTGCTGACTTATAATCAGAAAAAAGAGTGACCAAAAGACAGTGGGATGACCTCGTCAAAGTACTGATGGAAAAATTGAGAACCCAGATTTCTACATCGAGGGAAAACATCCTTTGAGAATGAAATAAAATAAAGACATTTTCAGGTAAAAGCAACTTAATATAATCCTTTGTCAGCAGACCTGCTCTATAAGAATTGCCAGTGAAGTTCTTCAGGCTGAAGAGAAACAAAAGCAAAGAAAGTGAGATCTTCGGAAAGGAAGGAAGAACATCAGAAATCATAATTATATGAGTAAACATAAAAGTCAACTTTTTACCCTCTTAATTTCTTTAAAACATATTTGACTGGCTAAAGCAAAAAAAATAGAATAGTTAGAGTTTATAATGTATGTAAATGTAAAACATTTGAAAACTAAACCATAAAGGATAGAAGGATGGTAAAAGGACTTATACTTTTGCAAGGTTCTCAAATTCTCCATAAATTCATTCAACATTAATGCTAAATACACTATGAAAAGCTAAGAACATATATTTTAATCTCTACAGAAACTAATAAAAAATACGTCCTAATCCATTTCATGTAGCCTAGAAACTACACACCAATATCTTTCATGAATGTAAAGAAAAAAATCCATAACAAAATATGAGCAAATCAAATCCAGAAAGACGTAAAGGACATAACACATCAGGACCATATCATCCCAAGAATTGTAAGACTGATCCGACATTCAAAAATCAATCAATTCACCATATTAATAGAATTAAAAAGATAAACCACATGATTGACTTAAAAAACAGAGAAAGTAGTTGGCAAAAGTCAACACCATTCACGATAAAAACTTTCAGCTAACTGATAAAGAGCATCTATGAAAATACACAGCTAATATCCACTCAGTGGTCAAAGAATGAATGCTTCCCCCTCAACATCAGGAGCTAGGCAGAGATGTCTGTTCTACCTTGCATTCGACAGCATACTGAAGGTACACCGGCATTAGCCACTGGGATGTGGCAAAAAGAAATTAAGGTACAGATTGAAAAGGAAAAATAAAAGACTTTTCTTTTTTTTAAAGACTGGCACCTGAGCTAACAACTGTTGCCAATCTTTTTTTTTTTTTCTGCTTTTTCTCCCCAAATCCCCCCAGCACACAGTTGTATATTTTTAGTGTGGGTCCCTCCAGTTGTGGCATGTGGGACGCCTCAACGTGGCCTGATGAGCGGTGCCATGTCTGGGCCCAGGATCTGAACCGGCGAAACCCTGGGCCGCCGAAGCAGAGAGCGAGATCTTAACCACTTGGCCACGGGGCCGGCCCCAAAAGTCGTTTTAACTTACATGACCATCAATACAGAAAATTCTAAAGACAATCTACTACTAGAACTAATAAACCAGGTTAACAAGCTCACAGGATACAAAAATCAATTGTATTTCTACATACCAGCAATAAACAACTGGAAATTGAAATCTTAAAAATACCATTCACAATAACATCAAAAAACATTAAATCTTTAGGACTAAATTTAACAAAATATGCGCAAGGTCTCTACAATGAAAACTACAAAACACTGCTGAATGTTAAACCCCTCTCCTAAAAAAACTGTTCATGAATCAGAAAACTCAATATTGTTAAAATGTCAGTTCTCCTGAAATTGACTCATAGATTCAATGCAATTTCCACCAAAACACCAAAATAAACTGTAAAAACTGACAAATTGTTTCTAAAATTAAGAGAGAAATTAATGACATGATAGACAAAACAATTTTGCAAAAGAATAAAATTGGAGGACTTACACTACTTGACTTCCAGACTTGCTAAAGAGCTAGAGTAATCAAGACAATGCCGTATTTCACACAGATAAAGAGAACACAGTAAGACATACACAGTCTATCGATTTATGACAAAACTGGAAAGTAATTCAATAGAAAAAAGATAGTCTTTTCAACAAGCAGTGCTGGAACAACTGGATATCTGTGGAAAACAAATGAATCTTATGTCTTACCTCACATTACCTATAAAACTTTACTATACAGAGATAAAAGATCTATATGCAAGAGCTAAAACTACAAAACTTCTAAGAAAAAATCTTCGTAAGCTGGAGTTTGGTAAAGATTTCCTTTTTTTTTTTTAAGATTTTATTTTTTTTCTTTTTCTCCCAAAGCCCCCCAGTACATAGTAGTGTATTTTCAGTTGTGGGTCCCTGCAGCTGTGGCATGTGGGATGCCGCCTCAGCATGGCTTGATGAGTGGTGCCATGTCCTCACCCAGGATTTGAACCGGTGAAACCCTGGGCCACCAAAGTGGAGCACGCAAACTTAACCACTTGGCCATGGGGCCGGCCCCTAAAGACTTCCTAAAAACTATGAACCATAAAAGAAAAACTTGGTTAACTGGGCTTCATCAAAATTAAAAACAAAACTCTTTACAATTAAAAAAATGTAAAGGTAAGCCACAAACTGGGAGAAAATATTTACAAAACACATATCCAGTACAAACTTGTATCCAGAATATATACAAAGAACTGCTAAAACTCAATAAGAAGACAACCAATTTAAAAAATGGGCAAAAGATTTGAAGATACTTCACCAAAGAAGAAAGACAGGTGGCAAATGGACACATGAAAAGTTGCTCAACCTAATAGTCATTAAGGAAATGCAAATTAAAACCACAATGAGATATCAATACATAATTATTAATATGGACAAAATGAAATAAATGGACAATTCCAAATCCTGGTGAGTATATGAAAAACAACTGGACTCTCATACTTTGCTGATGGGAATGCAAATCGTTGGAAAACTTCAGAAACAGTTTGTCAGGTTCTTATAATGTTAATCAGAACAACAATTCCATCTGTAAGTATTTAAGTAAAAGAAATGGAACTATATGTCCAGATAAAACCTTTAATGCGAATATTCATAGCAGCTTTATTTATAATAGTTTAACCATAGACAACTCAAATGTCTATCAACGGGTGAAGACGACAGACACAAATTCATGTATGTGAGGTATAGCCATACAATGGAAAACTGCTCATTAATAAAAAGGAAAGAACTACTGACACAGGTAACATGAATCAATCTGAAAAAGCACTATGGTGTATAAAAGAAACTAAATAAAAAACGCTAACATAAGATTTCATTTACATGAAATTCTACAACAGGCAAAATTATAGTGACAGAAAACAGACTGGTAGTTGCCAGGGCCGAGGGTTTAGGAGAAAGGACAAGACAATGGAGCCCAAGGGAACTTTCTGAGGAAATCGAAATGTTCTCTATCTTGATGGACACATTCTATATCAACATTTGTGAAAATTCATTGAACTATACACTTAAAGTGGGTGAATTTTACTATATACAAATTATACTCAGATAAAGCTAATTAACAAAATGCAAACACACACACAAGTACAATTACAAACACACAGATGGATATCACTACCGTGGCTAAAGTTAGAAAGACTGACAATAGCTGCCAGAATTCTCATGCACTAGAGACCTATTTGACAGATTCTTAAAAAATTAAACACATAACATAACGCATATGACTCAACAATTTCAGTGATAGAATAGCATGGATAAATCAACAAAACATTAAGTGGAAGAAACCAGATACAAAAAGACACATAATGTTTCCTATTATTTGAAATTTCAGAATAGACAATAATATTAAAGTTGATATGCATTAAAGTAGTGGTTACCTCTGGTGGGTAGGGGAGTGCTGACTAAAAAGGGCCCAAGGGAACTTTTGGAGGTGATGGAAATGTTCTAAATTTTGATCTGGGTGATGGTTACATGGATGTTTATACATGGTAATATTTATCAAATTGTATACTTAAGTGCATTTTAACTGTATGCAAATTTCACCTCAATACAGCTCTATTATTATTAAAAAAAAACCTAATGAACACTGGAATATAGTAAAAATTTGAGTATTTGAATTTTGAAAAAAATATTTTTAAAGCAAAAAATAAATATAATAATCAGAAGTTTCCTAAAACTCAAAAACTTTAACATATCCCTTAGTAGCTAGATTTTTAAATTGTAACTATCATAATAACCTATCTTTTATATAATTGTGATATGTAATTTATGATTGTCAAAATTCAAAACTTACCAGCGAAGGAGTATTGAAATTAATTTCTTCAAAGCTGCCATCAAACATTAAACTAAATGTTGGATCTACAGGGGAAAAAAATACTTTTTTAATAACACTAAGACTACTAAATTACTTTTTCCAGTTATACTTTTTCTATTAAAACATTCTGTATTTCATCAGTAATAAAAATAAAATATCATGCAAATTATAAATCATCAAGGAATGGAATTTCTGTCTTGACCTAAAGTTACTAAGATCTTTTACGTAAACTACCATTTAACTTGGTATGGTAACTTGATGAACATGATTTTTATTGATATTTTTATAGTACAATCACTAACTGTCAAATGGGCCATTAATTTCTAAGAGGAATTTAACATAAAAGACATTTTCCTATAGAAATCCATAGCAGAGATATTCCACTGAATATTTGCAATGAAAACTACCAGAAAATGATATTACAATACAAAATTGATAACAAAAAAAGAAATTGTATGAGTTTTAAAATTAAACATTTAATGCTAATTATTGGGAAGCTGAACCAATTGTTAGGTTGATGACAGCTTACTTTACCTGAAATATGCAATAATCCATAAGTGTTATCAGGGGTTGAGGAATGGCTAAGTTCAATATTAAGGAACTGCAAAAAAGTTGAGTTCCATAAAAAATTTTGACCAGTGAATGAGGTTTGGTGATCTAATTATAGGTATGCGGAAGAGGCAAAAAGAAGGATCTTTTATTTCCCTACCAAAACCCCTTCCCCAGTTAGTTCATGAATCTCTATCGGCATTCGAGGCTGTTGTCAGCTTCCTAAATATCGAAAATCCAACACAGTGATTCAAAGTAGTATCCATTTTTAAAGTCACTGCTATTTGCAAGGTAATATATTAATTTTATAATGTTTCAAGGCTGCAAATCAATTGCAAATTTGAATAGTTCTTAATTTAAAAAATGACCTAGGAGCCTCCTCAATTTAGAAAAAAAGACAATTTACTAGCTCCTTTTAAAGGAACATTTCTAACTAAAATTAGAAGCTTTCCCAAAATATTTTAACCAAAAGTTATTAATTGTAAAATCATTGTTACCTACCACTTGTAGTAAGGATTACAGGTCTTTTAGTTGTTGCCATGAATGTTTTGATTGCATTCAAAAACCCAGCATCTTCTTCAAAAATAACATCAACCTAAGAACATTTATTAGAAAATTAATTGTATTAAGTAACAATATACTTGCTGGAAATCAGTTCTGTATACATAGTAGATACACACTACGTTTGTTAGAGACAAAATTTATGAATTTATGAACAGTATGAATTCAGCCCAGGCTGAAAGCTTACAATGCCTTACACTCTTAAAAGAGTAAAAAAATTATCAAACATTAAAACCAAAGAAACGCAGGCACCTATAACTGGATAAGTCAGAATAATTTCTACAATCATTGAACAATAATTAATAAGTGTGAGTTGCATTAATCCTCTTCCTGAAAAATTCTATGATTGACAGTTTCATTCACTTTAATTTCAAATAGATTCAAGTATTCCTGACTTTCTTGGCCATTTTACAATACTTCATAGTAACACATACAGTAATCTTTAGAATAAGTTTTTATCACGAGATATCAAAAATGTCTACTTCTGTAAGCCTACCTCTTCAAAAAGAATGAGAGATGTTGCATTTTTCCTGTTGGGTTCCTCAGCTCCAAATTCTTTGACATTTGAATTAGTTGTGTTTGTAGGTTTAGCCTGAATAATTTGTTTCTGTTCAAACGAATTTTTGATTCCTGCACAAATAAAATATTAATATTTTAGATAAAAATCACCTTTTAATAGAACACTAGATATTTCCACAGAATAAGCTCAAACTGAAATCCCCTATTAAAACTGAAACAAAATATCAAAACTCCTATATGGTGGACCTTTGGGGTAGCTGAGGTTTAATAAAGAACAATAGGAACTCATGAAATATGATCAGATTTCTATTTATCAGGGTCATTAGTATTAAAAAGACGTCAAGTTCATCTTGTCAATTTAATGTCTTACCTTTATTGTTTTCCAGAAGCACTCCTATTTCTTCACTATTTTTTGGCTTAGAAGACGCTTTAAAATAATTTGCCAAAGTTTTAGGTGGAAGTGCTCTCTTTGGTCCACTACTTTGTGGTGATGGTGGAGGCAGTTTCCTTGGTGATGTCACAACTTTCCTAGGGGAGCTTAATTTTTCTGCCAAAAAAAATTGCACTTAAATATTCTAAAAATTGAACAGATGGCAAGATTGAGTTATCCACAGTCTATATTTCTACTCTTACCAGCTAAAAATCAAAGACATAGAAATTTTCCTTCATTCTTACATTTAATACTCTGTATTGTTACAGTTATTCTACCAGTAGAGAGGGTAAAATCAGTCATTTGGAAAAGACACTCTTTCCCAAAGAAACATACATTCTTGAAGCAACAATGTTCATAACCCCTCCATTCACTTTCTCTACACCTGCTAGAGGTCAGAAGAGGCTGAGGAAAAGTGATAACAGTACAGTGAGCACATTATGTAACTTTGTTGTCCAATTTCAGCTTAACCCTATCAGAAAGTGATATTGCAAGCAAATAATATGGTTTTCTAGAAATGCTATGAGGGATAAATACAAAGTTAAAAAATAAATGGTTGATCTCTACCCTCCAGGAGCTGACCGTGCCCAGCTTTCATTCCAGAGCACATCCTTTTCTCCCCTCTGAGAGCCCTGACTCAGTCCTTGCATGTCCTACTTACTATCATATGGCCTTGGAGCAGCTTCTTCATGTACCATCAAGTATACACAATTCCAAGACTCTGTCCTACTCTTTTTTTGCACCCCTATCTCCACAGATCTTATCATATTCTTTGCATATTATAGGTGTTCAAAAAACTACTGAAAATTTTGAGTTTGAAAAAATTATCATCGATCTCACTATCGTTTCATAAAAATAGGGCATTTTAACACCAGAAGGTAAGAGGTGCATAATCATAAAAAATCTTTCTTTATATTGAGTAGATTTGTTTATTTAAAAACTCGCTATTTTGTCCCTAGTTTTTAAATTTTGTCATAGACCAAGGATTGCTTGATCATGGACTGGCATCAGTCCAAAGATTGGTGTTAGAAAATAGATGCTAATTTTTACTTTAAAATACTCAATAAGTACTTGGCTAAATCTTATCAATATATATATTTTTAAAGATTTCCCACCAAAAGAATGAGCTCCTTGGAGAAATAGCTAATTCTAGATCTGGGACGTCTTACCCAGGCTGAAAGCAAGGAAAATATCTAAGATTACTGGGGCTATGTCAAAAGGACACAAACCAATTAAAACGTTTCCTGCTAGTCGTTGAGACAGACAAGATGGGACAATACGAGCAAGAAATGATAAAAGACAAGGTTCTGCTCCTAGCCAAGATAGACTGGATTTACCCACCCATCTGAAATAACAACAAAAAATGGAATATGATATATGAAACAGTGCTTTTCAAGACTTTGGACATCATGCAACACAGGACAGTCAAACCTGAGAGATAAGCAATAAGGTGAACCCTAAGGATTGCCTCGCTTATTGCCTTGAGAGAATGTCCAGGCCACAGTGAAGAGGAGGAAGCAGTTCAGAGGCCTCCCTGAGTTGAGACTGAACTAGTAGTCTGGGGAGGCCAAGGCAGACAGAGTTCACAGGGCAGAATACCAAAGAGGAGAGAACCACACAGAGAGCTCTGGAAATCTGCAGAGGGTCCTCCGCAACTCTTCAACTGAGCAATGATCAGCGAAGGATGAAAGGAAATAATCTCTGAGGCTCACAGATAGCTGGGACTAGTTCCTCTTCCCACTAGACAGAATGGCAAACTTCATAATTAATGGGGCATTGGACAGAGTACTCAGAAGCATTTTTAAGTAATGGGGCAAAATTAGCCCTAGACTTATGCTGCCATGGTGTCACCTAATACAGCATAAAAGACCTGAAAAGATCAGTGCTTTTAAGTAACTTAACTGCATCCCAGAATAAAGTTCAAGTATAGTTACAGGAATACAGAAATATCTAGCACCCAACAAGGTAAACTGCACCAAGTCTGACAGCCAATCAAAATTAACAGGCATCCAAAAAAGCAGGAAAACAAATTCATAATGAGGAAAAAAATATCATCAATTGACACCAACACAGAAATGACACAGATGATAGAATTAGTAGACAAAAACACTAAAACAGTCATTATAACTGTATTTCATACGTTCAAAAGCCTACAGGAAAGATTGGACGTGGTTCCACAGAAGATATAAAAAGGACCCAAATCAAGCTTCTAGAAATGAAAACTATATGTGATATGAAAAATACACCAGATGGCATGGACAGCATACTAAATATTTCAGAAGATGAGATTTGTGAATTTGACTAAATAGTAATAGAAACTACCCAAAATGAAACACAGAGAAAAATGAAAGACTGAAAACTGAACATACAATCAGTGAGCTGTAAGACAACTTCAAGTGGTCTAAAATATACATAATTGGAGTTTCCAAAGGAAGGGAGGAGGACAGAAAAAATATTTGAAGAGATAACAAGTGTTGGCATGGACGTGGAGAAAAGGGACCCTTTGTACACTGTTGGTGGGAATGTAAATTGGTTCAGCCACTATGGAAAACAATATGGAGATTCCTCAAAAAATTAAAAATAGATCTACCATATGATCCAGGAATTCCACTTCTGGGTATATATCCAAAGGAAACGAAAACAGGATATCAAAGAGATACATGCACTCCCATGTTTATTGCAGCATATTCACAAAAACCAAGATATAGAAACAACCTAAGTGCCCATCAATGGGTGAATGAAGAATGAAGAAGAAGACACACACACACACACACACACAATGGAATATTATTCTGCCATGAGAAAGAAGGACATCCTGCCATTTGTGACAACATGGATGGAACTTGAGCACATTGTGCTAAATGAGATAATTCAGACAGAGAAAGACAAGTACTGTACAATATCACTTATAGGTGGAATCTAAAAAAGTCAAACTCATAAAAATGGGGAGTAAAATGGTGCTTACCAGGGCATGGGGGTGGGTGGGGAATAGGACAGATGTTGTTCAAGGGTTCAAACTTGCAATGAGTAGCAGATAAATCGTAGAGATTTAATGGACAGTATAGTGAAAATAGACAATGATATTGTATGATAACCAAGAAACTTCCTAAGAGATTATAACTTAATTATTCCAAAATTAAGAAACTATCACTAAAAAGAAATGATAATTATTGTAACATGTTAGAGATGCTAATTGTTGATATAATGGCAAACATAGTATAATACAGAAATGTATCAAATTACCACGTTGTACATCTTAAATTTACACACTACATGTCAAATACATTTCAGTTAAAAAAAGGTTGACATTTCCCCAAATTTCACGAAAAGTATAAACCAATACCTCCAAGAAACTCAACAAACCCCAAGCACATAAAACATGAAGAAAACTACACCAACGAACATCATAATCATAACTGCTTAAAACTAGTGATAAAGAGAAAATCTTAAAAGTAGCAAATAATGAACACAAAGAATTGAAACACATCAAATATATACAAATCCATGAGTTCATAATAATACTAAAAAAATTAAAACTACACAAAAATTCATTGGTCAACTTTGGAGATTACTAGAGCACCATAACTCTAAGACCTGATAAAAGGAAGGAAAAAATGAAGCATTTCTCATGCTTTTCCTATACAGACTGTATTTCAAAGTATCCTAACAATTGATGAAGAATATTGCTTCTTAAAATTCAAACTATTAAATTCAGAAAGGCTGAGTGAATTACAAAATCACCATTTTTTAAGCCCTAATGAAATAACGAGTCTACTAAACAAAGATCAATAATGGCTGCAAAATACCCTTAGATAAGAGATTGATGGGGCACCTCTATAATGGATGGATTAGACTGAAAACAACTGAACTCATCAATCAATTTTAATATCACTAAAAGTGGGAAAACCAGTCGTTACGTATCTCCTGCTACGATGTTATAGGAAGTACACAGCCCCACCTCTGCATGCGTGCCAGCCCCAAATGGAATCTGAATCTAATCAAGCCCACAGATCTAACTGCCAGTTTATAAGAAATACATGCAAGAGGAACACGTTAACACATTCCGCCAAGACACAATCAGCCAAATCCAGAATGCGAGAAATTTTATGACAAACGACTCATGTTCTTCAACAAACAAATGACATGAAAAGGGTGAGGAATTGTTAGAGAGATTAAAAGAAACTTAAGAGACATTAATCAAATGTAAGACACTGACCCTGTTTGGATCCTGATTTGAACAAACCATTTGAAGCAACAGAAAACTGAAAATAGACGGGGTATTAAATCAAATTAAGGTACATAGTTAATTTTGTTAGGTCTGACTACGATGCTGCGGTTATGCTTATTAAAAAGTCCTTATCAGTGAGAGAAAGCTATTGAAGTATATGTGGATAAAATTATATGATGGTCTTGAGATTTGTTTTAAAACAGTTCAGGAAAAAATTAAAAAGGCATGTACATATGTAGGAAAAGATAAAAAATCAATGACAAAAAGCTGATTATTAAAATTCTTTTAGATTTCTTTCAAAAGGTTATGACTTAAGGAAAATAATTTACTTACTTGGTGACTTGCCTATGCTGTAGCTATTAAAAAAGCACGGTTTTTGTGAGTTTACACCTTGCTTATCTACTTGATGGGACTGAGTAGCTTCCTTAAGTTGAGACAGAATTTGTCTACCACTGCGCTGAGAAGAGGCGTTCACTTCAAATATCTAAAAGAAGAATATATAGAAAAAGGCAGAAGGGTTTATGTTTTCTTTTAACTCAAGGATAATTATTCGATTAACACTCTTCAGTCATAGCTCTCACTAACCTTAAATCCGAGCTCTTGAGCACAAGCATAGACGGCAGCAGTCTTTCCCACTCCTGTTGGCCCAGTTATAAGAACAGTATTGCAAAGACGACTCTCTTCCTCATCGTCGGAACTGCCTTTGAAATCTATGCTATCCGACAGATCTGGAAAATGATTCAAACACATGTAAGATGATAACTGCTCAGGCAGCAACTCTACCTCACAAAACCCAATGATCAAATCTCTCAAACACCTTGCCAATAAATGCTGGAAATTTAATTTCCCCAAATTAAAAAATCAAATATAAAATACCATTAAGAAATTTCATAAAAATTTTTAGCTAATCTAACTCTAAAAATGTTCAGTGAAATGGAAAAAATGACTCAAAATACCTTCTTGTTTCTCATCTTTTTTTCCCTTCAAATTTTGTCTTTCTTCCAATTCAGCTCTTCTTTTCCAGTCTTTCAACCAACTGCCGTAAGAAAATGTATGTTAATAAAAATAATTCACAGAATATAGATACCTCTTAGACTATATGTTAAAATGATTGCTGGTGGGAATTTATGGCATACCATTAGTTTTTAAGTACTCCACAGTGTTTCTGAACCAACCAAACAGTAAAATATTTTTACATGGGTCTGAATATTTTTAAATGAAGCAATTTTTGCCAAAATACACATGCCTATACGTGCAAGGATATTCACTGCAACACTGTTCATACTAGCCTCCAAAAGGAAAAACCCAGAAGTACCTCAGGAAGAGAAATGTGCCACACATTATGGTACACTCACGTCAGAAACCAGCATAGAGCAACCACGAAGAACTGAGGTAGATTGTGTGACGACATGAAAGATGTCTAATGGACAATGCTAAGCAAAAGTAGAAAGATCAAGTTCTAGTCTGGAGCTAGACTGCCTGAGTTTGAATTCCAGTTCCACCACTTTCTAGCTGTGTGGCCTTGACAAATAACCCAACCTCTCTAGGCCTCACTGCTCACCTATGAGATGATAACAGTATTTACCCTCACGGTATTGTTCTAAGGATTAAATGAGCTAAGAACAATGCAAATACTTAGAACAGTGCTAAGCTCAAAGTGATAACTATTCTTATGGGTCCCAATTCCTTATATAAAATCCTTTGGGACAGGAGTTTTAGAATTCAAAAGATTTCAGATATTAGAAAGGAAATTTGGTACATACAACACATATAACAATACCCCTAATGGGATCTGTGGTGGTACTTCCATAATCAATCGATATTTCTATTTAAAAAAGTGTATGAACTCCTACTAAATGGGATCAATAAAGACCATAATAAACTTTACATAATAAAGTTAATAACTTTCAGTTTTCAGAACTTTTTGGATGCGGGAATTATAGACAAAAGATTATGAACCTGAATTAGTTATAATATGATTCTGTTTGTTAGGAAGAAAGGAACTAGTATATGCGTATAATTTGTTCTGGAAGGTTTTATAAGAAATATTTAACAGTGGTTACCTCTGGGGAATAGAAATGGAAGAAAAGAGGGATATTTAACTTTCACTTAAAAAAAATTTTTTTAAAGATTTTACAGGTAATCTACAATACTTCATAATTTCTAGGTTTTAGTAATAAATAAACTAAATAGTAAAAATAGATTCATAAACGATTTCTCAGTTCCTTTACAAATTTTACCCACCTATGCAACTTCTTTATAGCTAGCTCATTGCCTATGAGTTCACCGGAGTTCTGGGGTTGGTACTTTTCTGTCCAAAGCATGTCTTCAGTTCCAAGATCTAAACCAAAAAATATATACTAAAGTATTTGTTCCTTGACATAAGCATACATTCTTAGACATTTACATTACTGTTTCACATAACAGTAAGTATTTGTACAAATATTTATATTTATAAAATGCCAAAAAGGCAATTTCAAAACTTAACGTTACATTTAAAATTCTTCACATCAAAACCTTTCCCCCTTAGAAGCTAACCACCATAAAGTCTGTGACAGTAAGGTTTAAAAGGACACATTTAAATTTGTAATAACCATTCAAGAAACAGGACATACGAAAAATAATTTTTACCACAAAAAATAATCTGAAGAACAAAATCAGCATAATTTTAGTTGAGCCTCTTTTGACCACTGAAAAGAAACATTAAGATGTCCCACTAAGCCAGCCTGGGGAAAGGGAGAGAGACGCTACACTCCTCACTGAGAAGACTGAGCACTGCAGAGACGCCAGTTCACTCCGAATTAATCCAGACACTACCACAAAGTCAAACCCCCATGGGATTTGTGGGGGTAAAAGAATCTAACTGTTCATTTGGGGGCTGGCCCCATGGGTGAGCTCCGACACTCCGCTTTGGCAGCCCAGGGTTTCACCAGTTCAGATCCTGGGCGTGGACATGGCAGCGTTCATCAAGCCATGCTGAGGTGGCATCCCACATGCCACAACTAGAAGGATCCATAACGAAAAATACACAACTATGTACTGAGGGGCTTTGGAGAGAAGAAGGAAAAATGAAATTTAAAAAAAAGAATCTTATAGTTCATTTAGTAGAGTAGATGCATGAAAATAGTTTAAAAAAGTGATAGGAGACTTGCTGTAAAAAAATCAAAATAGGGCCAGCCCTGGTGGTCTAGTGGTTAACGTTGGCACATTCTGCTTCAGTGGCTCAGGTTCAGTTCCCAGGCGTGGACCGACACCACTCATCTGTCAGTGGCCATGCTGTGGTGGCAGCTCACATACAAAAAGAGGAAGATTTGGCACAGATGTTAGCTCAGGGCAAATCTTCCTCAGGAAAAAAAAAAAATCAAAATATACTCTAAAGCTATACAAAAGGATGAATTAATCAATGCAATAGAATACTTTGGAAAAGCTAGATAAACCAAATGGGACCATGTCAGAGATACATGAAAAAGGTATAAAATAATATGTACAGTATGACCCCAGGTTTTTAAAAAAGTGTATGTATTTATAGAAGCAGAGAAAAAGCAAAGACCAAACACCAATCTGTTAAATGTGGTTATCTGTAAGACTCTAATCAGTGAGGCTTCCACTTCTTATTTATACATATATATATTGTTTGAATGTTGCAATGAGCATATATTAAGAGAGGGGAAAAATGAGAGGTTAAAAAACCAAGAGTTCTAGGACCAGAGGGAGATCTAATTTACCAGCAATAGAAGATACTTCTGATGTAGACTCTTTGTCATCATCTATTATCAGAATATCAGAATCTTCTACTGCTTCTGTTTCCACTTTACATGTTTGTTTCTTCCTGGGTGTTTTAGATGATGGACCTTTGGAAGAGTCTAGCTTTATCCCAGTGGAGATGTTTCTCTTGTCAAGTTCTTCTGGTTTCCCACGTATCTTTTTTGGACTTTCTGAATACTCATTTGGTTTCTTTCTTTTTGACTTATGATTCTCCGTTTCCACTCTTTTCCTTTTGGTCTCTTTTTGATTGACACAGGGCTCTAGTTGTGGACTTTCTATGTAGGGGATTAAGGAAAACATGAGCTTACTAATCAACAAAAAACAAATTTTCATACCCAATCATCTTAATATCACTTCAAAATATCCAATAGCCTTATTACTATGAAATGACAAGGCAGGGGCTGGCCCCGTGGCCGAGTGGTTAAGTTTGCGCGCTCTGCTGCAGGAGGCCCAGTGTTTCGTTGGTTCGAATCCTGGGCGCGGACATGGCACTGCTCATCAAGCCACGCTGAGGGGGGTTCCACATGCCACAACTAGAAGGACCCACAACGAAGAATATGTAACTATGTACTGGGGGGACTTTGGGGAGAAAAAGGAAAAAAATAAAATCTTTAAAAAAAAAGAAAAGGCAAGAATCAAATATGGCATACCTAAAGCAAGCTGGATACGTTGTTATTTAAACTACCTTCTGGGGCCGGCCCAGTGGCAAAGTGGCTAAGTTTGCATGTTCCACTTTGGCGGCCTGGGGTTCGTGGGTTTGGATCCCAGGTGTGGACCTACATACCGCTTGTCAAGCCATGCTGTAGTGGTGCCCCACACACAAAGTAGAGGAAGATTGGCACAGATGTTAGCTCAGGGCCAATCTTCCTCACCAAAATAAATAAATAAATAAATAATAAATAACTTTTGTACAAGCTACATAAGTTCTAAGGCTTTCCTTCAACGAATTATTAATATTTTAACATAATTAAAGCTGTCTTTGGGTCAGAGTCTCTGGAAGCTGGCAGGGACCAACACTGTATCGCACAAGATGCTTTACTTCAGTTGAACAATTTTCTCTGCCAGCCATAAGCAGTGTCCTCTCTGTGGTGACCACTCTCAAGAGTCAATGGCTAAGTCTTAGTGTTTTCAAAACTGAAATGTTAACATAATGATATTAATTATCACTAACCTTGTTTACAACGACACTCAGAAAGTACCTGGTGCTCAGTTCGCTTTTTTAGAAGCAAAGGAAAATATTTCTTCAAAGAAAATTCAGGATTTGACCACCTAATTTCCTCCAGCAAAAGATTTCTTACTTCTTCAGTCAAATCTTTCCTTCTCCCTGTAAACTGCAATAAAGAATAAAATGGTCAATAACAGACCGACATTGTCTATTAATATTGATCACAATAATGCCAACTACTTTCTGTCTATAGTAAGTTAAGATCAATGTAGGATTAGCTTTCGTCCCCAAACACAACCTTGATGGCAAAGCGGCCTTGCACAGCTTTCGAAGGACTTAGTTCATATTCTTATTCTTCTCCCTTTCAACTAAATTTACTTTATAATGCTGACTTACAAAGTATCTAAATGTGCTATATAATCTAAAATTCTTTTGAAACTGGCTGTCATTAATTTTTAAAATGTTTTTAAAGCTCCAGGGGTATTTAAAAGAGATGTGTACCTCAACTGGGATTTATTTTTTAAAATTGGACTCTAAGAAAAAATGAACTTCAGGCTACAACAGTAGACATCCAAAATGTTTTTTCCTCTGAAAGATGTGAAGGAAACACCCTGCAATGGATGGGTACTCTAATACTTACCACAACAGCAGGATTACTACTTTTCGGATTTGAATTCAATGTTGAAAATTCACCAAGAGCAATAACACATTTTGAGAGATCCATTACTTTAGTATTCAGTTCTTTAAGTTTAGTTAAGAGAGGACAAGTGGGTGGTTTCAAATGCCACAAATGGCATCCTAAAGAAAAACAGAAAATTCTCTTAATTACCTTCATTCATACTACCCATTTATCAAATGCCAAGTATGTAAACATGAAAAGACTGGACAACAACTACACCGTTAACACAAAAGTACTGAAACTTAAGTGAGTACAAAGGGAACAAGATCCTTACCTCCGACAAATGCAAGTAATAAAAATTACCTAGTCTTCCTCCCAATTCTTAAAAACAAGCAAACATTAGCAAAGTTTTTTTCTTTTTAAATCAACCTTGCTATTCAGGGTAAAAATTTCAGGGGCAATCAGCATCCTGGTTTAAAGTTTAAACTTTGAAGTCAGACCTGGATTCAAATCCAGACTCTGCCACTTCCTAGCCAGGTGAGCATGGGCAAGAGCCTCAACCTTAGTTTCCTCACCTGTAAAATGGGGGTGACAATTATGGTACTCAATCTCTTAGAGTTATTATGGGGATTAAACTAGATATGCATATGAAGTGCTCAGCAGAATGCCAGACAACAGCAAATGTTCGAGAACTCTTAAGGTTCTAAGAGAGAGGTTCTCTCTGTGCTTGCCTCATCTGCTCATCTACAAATAGATACTCTAAGCTTTACAGTAGCACTCTTGTGAAATTGTGTTTATCAAACTCAGGGAAGAAAAGCATAACTAATCTCTATAGTTAAACATACTGTTAGAAAATGCTATCTAAAACTGAACTAGTGAAATAACAAGAAAGCCTTCATCAACCAAATGGCCAGCGGCAGAGATGGGGAAAAAAGGAAAAATAGAATATTATTAGAAAGACTGGCTGGGAAGTTGCCCATACAAAAGAGAGGCCGAACAAAACTCAACAAGCACCAAGGTCAGAAACACAAAAAGAAGAGAAAGGAGAACAGAACACAGTGTCCATTTCATGAGTAGAGGGAGTGCACTAAACCAAACCACAAAGTCAGCTGAGAAGAATATAACTGTTTTTGTGCTAACAAAAAAAAACCTCTAGGCAGGAACAACAAAATAAAGATATAAGGCTTTGTACCTTATCAATAACTAAAAACTACGCAAGTACAGGAAGATTGTGGTTGCTATAGCATTTGAATCCAAAGAGAAATAGATTCTGATCAAGCTACTAGCACGGTAAAAGAGGCTTGTGCGAACAGCTCACTCTTGCGCACGGTGCCTGTGAGAAAGGGGGAACTAGAGCACTGAAGCACTGTTACCCATTCCAGAGACACTCACGGCACTAAACAGTAAAAGCTGTTCTGGAAAGGAAGCAAACATATTTCCTCAAACCTTCAACAGTAATTGGACGAGGACAAAGCTGGAGCTGCCGAGAAATTCTTAAGGATGATCTGTTCACACACAGGCTTTGAGTGTGAAGGGAACTGCCTTCCTTTTAGAACACGATGCCTCTCCGGAGAACATTCACTTAAGGCCCCACACACATGCCTGCTCTCCCTGGTGGAAGGCATAAGGGCTGAGGATGCCTTTGGCTTTCTCGCCCCCACCACTCATCCTCAGTAAAATGAGTTCAAGGCTGAGGAAAAGAGGATGAAACACACACTTTAAATTCCCACTAAAATCCCCATAAGAATTATATTTGCACCTTAGCCTCATCTTAAACCAACTTCCATAGTTTCATATTACTTCTAACATTTACAAATATTTCATAATGCTAAGCTCACCGTTATCTTTTTGTTGGACATGGACGACTCGCTGGAAACTGGCACTCGCTGCATTGTACACATCTAACGCAGCAGCTTTCTTCGCAATTTTTCGTTTCAACAAATCTGGCAAACCACTCATTAGAAAGTCACGCTTCGCTTTAAACTGCACACCACAATCCTGAGACTTTTCAGATGTACCTTGACTTTTAAGAAAACGATGTGAAAAAGGAGAGCTAAGGTTATAAACACTTCAAAAAACTAAACTATCTATAAAGTAAACACACTAATTTAATTTGAAAAAATCTAATCAGCTACCCGAAATGCCAGCTGGTCAAATTAAATAAAATAAGTAAACTTTCAAAATCAAATGTTTATGTCCACACTCACGTTTAAAATCCTTTGATTGCTCCCTATTGCTGTTAGCATAATAAAATTCTTTCACATGGCCTAAAGGTCCTACACGGGCTGGCATCCACCTCTCCAGCTTAATCTCACATTCCTCTCACCTCTGCTCTCTGTGCTCAAGTCACACTGGCATCCTTTCAACCTGCTCTATGTACCATGCTCCTTCTAGCTACAAGGACGCTGCACAGACAGGTCCCTCCGGCTGGAACGTTGTTCCTCCGCCTGATGACCTCCTGCTGATCCTTCAGTGCAGGTGTCATTTCCTCAGCAAAGCCTTTCCTGACCAGACCAAATCTACTTAATATAAACTTTAATAGAACTTTGTACTTCTCCTTCTTAGCACAACTGTGATTTTTCTTTTGTTGGTCCAACTAATGTTTCATCATAGATGGTCTTCCCTCTAGAGTGTAAGCCTCATGATTACAGGGAATGCATCTTGTTTTGTTCCCCATAATATTCCCAGTAACAAAAACAGTGCCTGGTACATAGTAGATATTTAAAGATTTACTGAACAAGTTCATGATCAGTTTTTTGGTATTTTTGGTTTGCTTATTTTTCCACTATTTTGTCTAGAGATGGTCATGAAATGTTTGCAAAAGACCGAGATCTTCAAATTGCAGTTGCAGTAGTGTCAATATTGCCATCTTTTAAAATGAACTTATTAAGCTTTAAATGATAACTTACATGCTTTCTAAGTAAATGAATAAATACAAAATACATTCCAAAAGATATTTTGAAATTTTCAAATGTGTATTGAACTGACCTGCTTTCATCAAAACCAAGGATAGGATCAGCTGTTTTTTGAGCCTTTCTGGTAAGAAATAAAGGAGCAATTTTCATTTTTCCTTAGGAAAATAAATACTTAAGTTAGTATCAATGTTTATCATCTCCACTTATCTCCAGCTACTTTCAAAATTATATCTCTCTTTTAAAACTTTTAAAAAAATGAACTATTTTTAAATTTTTTTAACTAAAAAAATTTCTATATAATGATCTGGTCTCTCAACCTGACAATATCAATATCAGAATCTCCTGAGGAGCTTTTTTTTTTAACTACAGATTCCCACAAGACACCACTAGAGATTTTTAGTCCATATGTCTAGGGAAGACCTGAAGATTTAAAATTTTTTAAATTTACCCAGATGATTTTGATAATCAGTCATGTCTGGGAACCATTAACTCAGCTGAGGCTAAATAGATATACAAAAATGCAATAACTTAAAATATGCTCAGTTACCCCTGTAAAACTCTTCACTACATTACACTGTAACTTCACTTATTAACATAGAAATAATATTTAGTATAAGTTTATATTTTATAAGACAAGAGATTAAATTAAAATGAGAACATTCAGAACAATAGAATCATACCCCATACATTCTAATATTCATCATAAATGCTATCAAATTTAATTACCTGGTACATTTTTAGGAGTCTTAAGTTTTTTTCCTAGTACATCATTCAGACACTGAAGTTTCTTCTGATTTTTCTCTGTATGCTTTAAAGAAGTAGGACTTGAATCTATTATTATTACAGAGTCCTAAGAACAAGAAAAAAAATTTTAAATGTCATGCAATTAATGATATTCAGATCTCAAAAAGATTATAGCACTAGAAGCCATAGATAAGATAATTCCATTAGCAATTCCATGTATCTCCCCATCAGACACTATCTGACTGACACTGAGAACACATGATACGAATGGCAGCAGTCTGTGCTTATAGCATACAAGGTCAAGTGATCAGAGTGGATTTATTATGACCACGGGTTTTCTTTTTTAAAGAAGCAACTAAGAGACTATCTTCCAGATGAAAGAATCAATATGACCAAGTTATAAAAATTCTGGCTACACCCTATTAGACTTATAATGCTAGAAATGTATTAGATGAAGTCTGATATGTTTTTACATGATCAGCATACATTTACTGAGCATCCACCATGTGTCAGGCAATATAGCAGGCCCTGGGAATACACTGACAAATGAAACCCCAGAGCTGGCTTCACGGTTACACCTGGGTTTAGGGGACAGAGGGAGGGCGAGTCCATGAGTAGAGAGTTTAACTAGTTACAGTACAGTATATTAACTAAAATACCAAAAACATATGAAAGTAAAGTACATACAAGGAAGGAAATAATTTGTCTTGAAGGCATCAGCAAAGCTTTCAAGAGGAGGTAGTGGAATGTTCATAACATTATTCATAATAGCCAAAAAATAGAAACAACCCAAATGTTCATCGACTGATAAATGGGTGAAGAAAATGTAGTATATCCATACAATGGGGTATTATTTGGCAATAAAAAAGAAATGAAACACTGATGCTACAACATGGATGAACATTATGCTAAGTGAAAGAAGCCAGACATAAAGGACCACATATTGTATGATACTATTTATATTAAATGTCCAGAAAAGGCAAGTCCGTACAGACAGAAAGTAGACTAGTGGTAGGCTAAGGCTGGGGGAGGGGAGATTGGGAGGTGACAGCTAAGGGGAATAGGGGTTCTTCTGGGGTGATAAAATGTTCCAAAACTGATTGTGGTGATGGATGCACAACCTTGTGAATATACTAAAAACCAATGAATTGCACACTTTAAATGCAGAATTGTATGGTAATAAAACTGAGTAGGAATTTCTTAGATAGAAACAGGTACCTGGAAAGTACATTTCAAGTGGAGACTACAAAGTGAAAAAAGTAAAAATTGCACCATTTGGGGAGAAATGAATAATTTGGCATGCCTAGAACAGAAAGTGTGTAAATGAGGAAGGCAGTTGTTTTGAGGAAAAGAGCTAGTTCAGCCTATGAAGGATCTTGAATGACTCGATAAGGATTCAGACTGTATTCTGTAGGCAAAAGAGAGCCAAAGGCTTTTAAACCAGAACTGAAAATGATATTCTTTCTACCACCTCAAGGCAATCTTACAATTCTACCTTAAAACTTTACACTGGTTTCCTTCTCCCACTCCAAACAGCAGAAGAAGACGGAATTCATACCAATAAACATTGTAATACTTACTTCTGATTCTGACAATTTCTTCCTTTCGGGAAGTGTCTGATGTCTAGATGAACGCCTTAAGGGTGTCACTATTTCTTCAGTAGCTTTTGACCTACTAATGTGTAAAGCTTTTGCTTTTTCAACCAATTGTTTTGCTTTTGATACATTTTTTGAAGCTCTGCTTGCCTAAACAAAAATTTGAAATATTAATTTAGGTTACTTGCAAACATTTTATATTTAATAATAGAAGAAAACAGAAAAGGCAAAAGTTTGGACACAATAAAAAGATCAGTAGTTACAAAGAACTAAAGGAGATGGAGGGATGAATAGGCAGAACATAAAGCATTTTTAAGGCAGTGAAACAACTCTGCATGACGCTACAATGGTGGAAACATGTCATTACATATTTGTCTAAACCCACAGAATACACAACACCAAGAACTATGGATTCTGGGTGACAACGATGTGTTAATGTAGGACAATTGTAACAAATGTACTCTTCTGCTATTGATAATGAGAGGCTATGCATGTGTGGGTGCAGGGCGCATATGGAAATCTCTGTACCTTCCACTCAGTTTTGCTGTGATCCTAAAACTGCTCTAAAAAATTAAGTCCATTAAAAAAATATATATAAAAGAAAAATGTAATCACAAATCACATTAAATAAAAGACAAAGAAATGGTTATTCAAATCTTACCAAGGAACTTAAATTAAAATGTGTCCAGTTATACTTAGTTTGCCTTTATTTCTAACCGAAATTTATTCAGATAAATATAACTACATTTGTGAAAAACACCAAGAAAGATGTCTGTATTAGATGTCTGCAGAGATTAGAATTCTTGGTTATTTCCCCACCATCTTCATGGCATCTGTTCTTTGATTTTAGTCCTTTAGGCTGAATCCTTTGGAGAGAGGTTGAAAAGGTATTAGGCATGGAAAAGAGCACTAGATAAGAATAAAGGCTGGCTTTCAGGCCTGGCTCTGCCATTGATGTACTAAGTGATCTTGTGCATTTAAATATTATCTTCCAGATAATGTGCTTTTCCTACTCTGAGTTCTACAAGTTTTTATGTGTAGATTAAAAATACACAGCAAGGAAGCTGCAGAACAGTGTAAATTGTAGGATCCCCTTTAAAAAGGGCATATATCTATTTAAGCATATATGAAAGTATCTTTCATATATTTAAGCATAGGAAAGTCTGGAAGGATAAACAAGTAACTATTAAAAGTGGGTCACCCATAGACAGTAGGAGTGAGAAGACAAAAAAAAAGTTTTCTTTTTTTTTGAGGAAGATTAGCCCTGAGCTAACATCTGCTGCCAATCTTCCTCTTTTTTGCCAAGGAAGACTGGCCCTGAGCCAATATCCATGCCCATCATCCTCTACTTTATATGTGGGATGCCTTTCAGAGTATGGCTTGACAAGCAGTGCATAGGTTCATACCTGGGATGTGAACCAGTGAACCCCGGGCTGCTGAAGCAGAACACGCGAACTTAACCACTGCGCCATTGGGCCAGCCCCTTCACTTTTAATTTTACATACTTCTCTGTTTGTTTTTTAAACAAACGTTTGCTGGTTTTTAAGACCTTTAAAATCTTTTAAAAAATCATTAAAAAGAATAGGCATAGACATTCAACACATACAGAAGAAGGTTCGGAATGTTAAGGATTTGCTCCTATAGGAGCAGAGTGATAGATTTTTGTTCTTGTTCTGCTAGCAAAATTTTTGGCAGGCTGATGAACCTTATAGAAAGTCAGTATTCAAAATAATCCACCTAAATTTAAATTAACAACGCAATCATTGAAACAAATTATTAGTACAAAGAGATATGTTTTACTGAATGTGTGAAAAAAACCATACACATATACATTTTGGCAAGCGGTTCTGATATCACAGTCATGCGTCACTTTATGATGGGGATAGTTCTGAGAAATGCATTGTTATGTGATTCCGTCATTGTGCAAACATCATAGAGCATACTTGCACACACCTAGATAGTATAGCCTACTACTAATGTTAGGGGACCACCATTGTACACGCAGTCTGTCAATGACTGAAACGTCGTTATGCGGTGCATGACTATACTTGAAATCTGTTTTTTCCTAATAGTTTCCTGATAAGTTTTTAAAAGTTCTTATTTATAGAAAAACAGCAAAATAAAGAAAATTAAAATTAACCATAATCCTATCACCTCAAAAATAGTCATTTCCAACACCCTACTTTCTGACCTGGCTGCCTATCCTCCCAGCTCTGACTTGGTCACTCCTGACTACATGAGAAACTTCAGTCCTCACAGCTCTCTACTCGCTCCCTATTTATCAGCCCCTGCTTCCCTCCACCCAGCTTAGATTCCACTGTACACCACTTCAGCCACTCCTAAAAACGTTCTCCTCCTTTGCCCCACTGTCCTTCAAAACAGAGTTAAATATTTACTTCATGAGCTCAATATGAGTACTAAGCATAAGATAGTATGTGATAAGCAGTAGAAAAAATGATAGCTGTTAAATAAAAAACAGAAGAGATGCCAACTTTCTGTAGCAGTGATTGTCAGCCAAGGATTATTATCACCTTGGTGGCTTTTTCAAAACACACATACCTTTACCTACTACCCTGGAGAGAATCTAATTCTCTTGTGATGGGGATAAGCAGTTTATTTTGCAAAAGCAGCTAAACCATCCTTATATATCCCATCGCTCCCTTCATGGTAGCGGTTTTCAACTGGGGGTGATGTTTTCCCTTGAGGAGATACTTGGCAATGTCTGGAGACATTTTTGGTTATCATAACTAGGGGAGCTGGAGTACTACTGGCATCCCATGGGCAGAGGCCCCAGCTACTGCTAAACATTCTATAACACACAAGACAGTCTCCCACAACGAAGAATTATCCAGCCCAAAATGTCAACAGTACTGGGTTGAAAGACCCCACTTTCCAGCCTCTATTCTAGAGAAATAAACCAGAAATTCAATCATGACCTATAAGCAGCCTTAAGGAAAATGAGTGGAAGGTAACTCTCACTAACAAAACTTTTTCTAAGTAAATTACACTGTTCTTATCAATTGCTTTCATCTCACAATAAGATAGGTTGATTTCTTTCTTTTTTTTTTTTTTTTAAAGATTTTTTTATTTTTTTCCTTTTTCTCCCCAAAGCCCCTCTGGTACATAGTTGTATATTCTTCGTTGTGGGTCCTTCTAGTTGTGGTATGTGGGATGCTGCCTCAGCGTGGCTTGATGAGCAGTGCCATGTCCGCGCCCAGGATTCGAACCAACGAAACACTGGGCCGCCTGCAGCTGAGCGCGCAAACTTAACCACTCGGCCACGGGGCCAGCCCCAGATAGGCTGATTTCTTAATAAACTAAAGGTATGAAATAGTGACAAGTAATCTAGGGCTGAAGTTAATATAACCAAGCTATGAAATATGCGAATCTTCCTTTAGTGTATTACTTCCCTTAGCAATTGTTGCTGTTTTAGGAAAGAGAATACCACTTACAAGACTCCCTAATATTTCAATTACCTTTCTAGTCTGAGAAGTAAAATCTCCATCAGTTGCTTCAGATTTCTCCGATCTTTTCTTTGATTTTTTCTTAGATTTTCTGGGAGTACTAATTCTGGTGAATTTCATTCTGGAGGAAAAACAGATATTCAGAAGCATTTTCATGATTATAGAGTGTAAAAATTTCAATTAAATACAGAATAAAACCAACCAGGGCTCCAATTTCTGGACAGTTTTAAAAAACAAAAACACTCCCCATTAGTTTCAAACTACTGACTCAAAAGTAAGCCAAACTCAATGTTAAACTCTTAGAAAATACAAAATGTTTCCTTTTAGAAATCATAAGCTTTACAGAAAATTAGCTCCTAAGATCACTCTTATATTAGTCAGAATCATTATCAAATATATACCTCACAGTATACGGCTCAGTTTAGCCAAGAAATAAAGTTCTATAATTTATTTTTAATCTCCTGTTTTGTTAAATGTACAGAATTCAAATTTGAGGGATATTTCTCCAGGGACTAGCAACTGTGATGAATAAAAGTTTAGAATTCATCTAATATACATCCAGAATTCTTCTGGAATCATGCCTGACTTTAAACTAAATGTGGAAAATAAGCAGCATTTTTGAAGCCGTTTTCTTTTTCTTATAAATCAGCTGTGTTCTAGAAAAAACAATATTCTCCAATGCTTGAAGTATTTTTCTTCCCAGCGAATAATACATGCAGAATACTTAGAACTTCAGAACAAAAACAAAACTTTACCTAATAGGGCTCTCCGAATCGGAGGGTACTGTTATTAATTCTGCTGTATATAAGCTGTGCTTTTCTGATAAGTTGGCTGCTTTTGGAGTGGAAGCCTTTATGGGACTACCATCTTGTGCATCTTCAGAATCAGTACTTCTAATGACTGTTGCAGTAGGTGTGCTGCTATTTCTTACAGATCTTCTAGTTGATTTGGGTGTGGAAATATTTACCAAGCTGTCCTCAGTTTCAGCTTTAGAATGTGTAACCTTATCCTTAACTGGCACGCTGGTTTTTCTCGAAGTCTTCTTGTTATACAAAGAAGGTATAGTTAGAGGGTTATCATTTGCTGTACCTTCACAAACAAGACTTTCACTGTTAAATAATGTGTTCCTTTTGAAACCTTCTGTTTTCTTTTGTCTTAAACTCATTCTAAGCCTATTTTGATTTTGTTTATCTTTAAAGGAAAAAGTTGTTTCTTGCTTTTGAGTATTTCCCTCTCTATTTTCACCTAGAGTAGCACCAGTATCTAGCATTTTCTTACCCTTTTTCCTCAACTTTTTACTTTTCTCCCTAGGAAAACTTCCTTTATCAGTGTGTGACTGTGAACTGGCATTATTTGAAACGATTTCGACACTAGGATTTCTCATGATTTTTTTGGAATTACTGTCTCTTCCATCCTCATTTAAAGGTTTTTCATTGAGCTCTTTCTGCTTATCAGAAGACTTTTTGACTCCATTCTTAAGTGCATCTGATACTGGCTGCCTAAATGCTTTCATAAACTGCTGCCTTTCTTCTAGAGTGCATTTTGGTTTCACAGCTTCAGAACTTCCAGCTTCTAACACTGCCAATTCTAATTCTTCCTCCTGTATGACAACATTAGATTTTCTTTTCTGACCTGTCTGTTCATTTTCAGGATCAGACAGACTATTTTCCATTTCTAACTGCTTGTGTTTCAAGAAAATTGAGGGTATTTTCCTTGTCTTTTTTGGGGGGATAGGATGAACTTGTGCAAGAACGGTAACTGTCTTAAAGCGTACAGGTTGGGTAATTTCACAGGTTTCTGTGTCACTTATACAATCACTTTTGACTGCGTCTTCAACAGTTTCAGAAGGAGTACAAATTGACATTGCAGAGTCTGGTGTGTGTTCTACTTTATTCTCCTTGTGACTTTTTAAAAATTCCTCATATGAGACAGTGACCATACCATCAGTTAACTGGGCTGTTTTAGTTACAGGAGCTCCAGAGTCTGCATCATTTGCAATCCTCTCCACTTCATTAGTTAGGGAAGGCATACTGCATTTACTGTCTTTAACATCTTTTTGAAGGAGATTTAGTTCCTCTGCCAAGGGCGAACTTTCTGATAGGTCTATTACATCCCTGTACTTCCTTTTTCTCAATTTTTTGCAATGATTTTTTGTGGTCCTTTGTTTAGAATTTACTTTCTTAGAACTCTTTTTGGGGGCCATAGTGCTTGACTGCTTTTTGATATCTTGAATCCTTTCTGTAAGTACCTCTACATGTTTTTTGTCAAGTAAAACAGAAGTACTACTCTCCACAAAATCATTATTTAAACTAGAGTGTTCTTTACTGTCATCACTGCTAATTTCAATTGGAGATTCATTTTCAGTTGTAATATTATTTAGTTGATGAGCTAAGTTAACTCTCTTTCCTCTCTTCTGAAACTGTGTATTTGAGAACACTTGCAAAGGTGATTTACAGTCTTTGCCACTGTTAGCAGGCAATGGTGGAGATGACTTGATCTCGCAGTCTTTTGCTGATTGAGTCTTCTCCTTTGTGGGTGAAGTCTTTCTAAAATAATGCAGAATGTTACTGGATTTTGGTGGAGAGAAAACCCTGTCTCCGGTTTTCCCTATTGGTGATAAATATTTTGTAATTGTTTCGCAGGAAGATCTGTCGTCATCTTTCCTTCGCTTTTTGCATGCCTATCAATTTAAAAGAAGAAAAAAAGCACTTATTTCAAGCAAAATAATACAAAACATAAATTTTAAACATGGATCTACTTTTTTTTTTTTTTTGAGGAAGATTAGCCCTGAGCTAATATCTGCTGCCAATCATCCTCTTTTTGCTGAGGAAGACTGGCCCTGAGCTAACATCCATGCCCATCTTCCTCTACTTTATATGTGGGACGCCTGCCACAGCATGGCACGCCAAGCGGTGCCATGTCCGGATCCGGGATCCGAACCAGCAAATCCTGGGCTGCTGAAGCGGAACGTGAGAACTTAACCGCTGTGCCACCAGGCCAGCCCCAGATCTAATATTTTATGTCATTGGATAAAAAAAGGGAAGGCTCCCTTAGGTGATAAACATGATATATATTAGAAAGAAAAAGAGCTTTAAAGTTAAACCTATATTCAAGTCTCAATGTCACATCAAATTATACACTAATAATTTGTGTGCTTTACTAGATATATACTATACTTCAATAAAGTCTCAAGTCTACTATACTTATGCATAAATGTGTTCACTTCAGTTGGCCTCTGTTTACTCTATAACCTTTGAATAGTACCACCCACCCCACAGAATTTGTAATGAACACATTACATAAAAATATGTGAAGTCTGATGCATCATAGGGACTCTACAAATATTAATTCTATTCCATTTTTACTTTACTGTTAAAAATAAACAAAGTATTCTAACTGTTTCTTAGAAATAAGTACATAGTGAATAAGCCTAGGATCTCAAAACTTACTTATCAAGTAAAAATTGTGGTGAAGGACATTTAGCACAAATAAAACTGTCCAGTGTTTTAATTTGCTATTAAAACAGTTACTGCCTGCCTCCTCCATTATTTACTATCCTCAGAATACCAAGGTGACTATAATGCTAAAAAGTTACATTTTTGTTGGGCCATAAATTAGTAACTTACATAGGTCAACTTAAAAAGCAAATCTGCCTGTTATTTTATCCTCAAAATGAGCTTATTCAGGAATAGCCAAAAGAATTGCAACTCAGGATGTGCAGGCTATGGCAAACCATAGGCAAATCCAGAAAACAAAGGAGGGGAGCTGCCTTTATAGAGAAAAAGGGGGAATAGGGAGGGGCTGTTCGAAACTAAAGTCAATTGGGCCAACGTAAGAGTTCAGGGTACAACTGGCTCCCCATTGGCTGAGCTGCAGTGTTTCTCATTGGCCAGGCTTGACCCGCGGTGGGGAGAGAAATTTTCCCTCTGTAGTAAAGCAGTTTTACTTCCTGTCAAAGATGCAAGCCGGGGTCTTTTGCTGTTTGGGGTAATTGACAATATATAATAGGGTATGAGAATTTCCCCTCCAGGCCTTCCAACTCCAACTTGGTCGAGGTTTCTCTTAGTCATCTCCACACATAATAGAAAAAGCTTATTAGTTACAAAAAGCTCTATCAGTTTTTCTTTAACTTCCCTCAGTTCATTTGTCAGAATAAACTTGCCAGAATAACAAGGTAATTTTTCAAAAGATAAGTAATGGATGGGGCAATTATACTTCTAGAAAATGAAAACATATAAAGCTATCATGACTAAAAGCACAGTACTGATGCATGAATAGGCAGGCAACTTAATGGAAGGGCTCAGAAAACCAGAAAAAGACATTAAGTATATATTTAAGAACTAGGTGTATGATAACAGGAGCATTCAAGTAGTGGACAAAGAAGTAATTAATAAATGGTATTGGGGCACATTTCTAACCATCTGGATAAATATGAGGCAAAATAAATTACAGACATTAAAATTTTATATGTTTAAACGAAATAGTAAATGTATTACAAGAAAATGCTAACGAGTTGTCAGTGTTACTATTACCCTGAGATGGTATCAGAGGCACTATACCATAGGCTCTGGAGTCAGGCAGATCTAAGTTCAAGTGCTAGCTCTGACATCTACTAGTGTGCGACCTTAAGCAAATTACTTTTAACTCTCTAATTTACTTTTTCTAACTTAACTTACTTTTAATTACTTTTTAAACTTCCTGTCTCATCTGGAGAATATAGATAATAACTCATCGCAGAGTTGATATTAAGTAAAATAACATGTATAAGGCCTTTACCCTTAAAATACTATACAGTATTATTACTATGAAATAGGCTCTGTTAGCAGGGCACCAAAAGTAGAAATTGTAACGAAACGATTGATAAAACTGACCACACAAAAATCAAGAACTGTGTAATTCAAGCACCAAAAGTCCTTCTTCACACCTGAGACAAGCTGAGCAACTGCCTTGATATAGGAAGCAAGCATCAGCATAACAACTATTAGCAAGTAGACAAAAGTTACTCAATTCTAAAAAGTAAGAAAGAGTCCCAGTTAACTAAGTGGACATACATCTTGGCTCACTGTAAGGACACCAGTATGCATACTTCAGTTAGAACGTTACCTTGAGATGAAAAAGTGTAAAAATATAGCAATCGTCCACTTTAAAATGCCACTGCACTACTTCATGGCATTAGAATCTCTTTATAATGACTGCTTAGTGCATTTCACTGAAACTTGACGAACACATGACAATAACAGCAGGCTCCTAATTGCGGTATCTTCAGCTCTAAAGCAGTGAGAAGCCGATTTTTCAATTAAGTACCCTGTTTAATTCCTGAAATGACAATCTAAACGGTAGTCCTAGAACAGGTAGATGGATGGACTAATTCAACTTAAAGATTCTTTTCAACGCTAAAATTCTATGATTCCTTATCATGAACCCAGACTTGACCCTGGGATCTCTATGACACTTCACAAGTCCAAAACATCAAGTTCCAGCAACATTTCAGGATCTGGGCGCTGGTCGCGATATCGTAAGCCCTGACTTAGCTAGCTCCGCAAACATCTCACAATCCTGTTTGTCAGGACCTACCAAGACTTTCAGAAAAGGCATACTCCAGCAATTGGTCCACACAATGTCACAACTGCGGGGCCTCACCATATCCCTCCTTTCCCCTCACAGATTCAAAGTCGGGATCACCTTTCTCCCACCCGCAACAGACGGAGACACTCAAGCTCACCTCAATCTCGTAGTCCTTCACCGGAGGGGGAGCAGCTGCCGCCGCCATGGCCAAGACCCCCACCATAATCCCTGCTTCCTGGAATCCCGGTTCCTAGGACCTTGCGCGGCCCGGCCCGGCCTGCCTGGAGGCCATGGAGGCGGCCGGCTCCTGCAGGAGCGAGGAGCTGGGCCGTGGGGTCGGTCTCGGACTCCCCCACGCCCACCCGCCCGGAGCGGTGGCGGAGGCTGGGCCCAGCTCTGCCCAGTAGAACGCGGGAAGAGGCGCTGAGAAAGCGCGGGCAGCGAGGACCCCGGGGGGCGGCGGGTGGGCGCGGGGTGTCCCAGAGGCGGACGCTCCAGGCTGAGCGCTTGGGACCCGGGCTCCCGTGGGGAAAGCAAGCCGAACGTAGATCGGACCCACCGGCTTCGGAGGGAGTTCTTGTCAATTGGGTTTTCGCGCCGTCCTGAACGCAGGGGGCGGGGCTAAGGATTGCTTCCGGAGGCTGTGCGGACGGTACGCCGAGAGGGCCAGAATACTTCTTTGGCGAACCTACGGGAGGCGGGATTGCTTTACCGTGGAATTTAAAATTAGCGGGGATTTTGGAGATTCGAACTCCTCACCCCCAGTTTCACGGATGAGGACATGATTTGACTAATGTATTAAATTCTTGGTAGCAGAATTAAAACGCTAGACTTTTGAGACACCAGGCTAGCCCCGATTTAAAAGTGGAAATTTGAAGGATACAGAAAAGGAAATAATTGGTTACATTCATCCCACATAGAATAAATATTATTTTGGCAAGGGTCCTGCCTCGAAATACGCCCATTCGGGGTCGCAGATTTCGATTCTTTACCCTTAATTTAGCTAAGGGGGGCATTTCTTCCCACGGATTTCGTCCGCTCAAGCAGCCTGAGGTCCTTGGCTCAGCTGGTTGGCGTGTGTTAAGCCGTCGCAGGATGCCAGTAGTTCGCTGGTTTGTAGCAATGATAATCTCATACATCATTTGCATTGTTTTCATGAAGTTGTTTAACCTTTACTTTTTTTACGTTAAAGTTGTAATTGCACAAATATAAAGTATGTTTATTTTGTTTGAGTGCATAGTTTTAACTGCACGGTATGCAGGAGCTGAAACAACATATTAAATAATAACGGCAGGCCACCTTGTTAGGTCGGGTTACGCAAACTAATTTTAACTATTGACGTAACTGTGTCCATGTTTATGGTATTTGCTATTGTCCTGACAACATAAAGAGTACAAATTTCTCCAATGAAATTAGCGGTAATTACTTTTTCTTTGAAAATTCTTAGCCCTCGGTTAGGGTTTTCAGGAAGGGAGACTGCACTACCTTCAGTCTTCTAAGTTTTGTTATTTTGGTTTGGGTTTTTTAAATAACTAAATATGGGAGAAATTCTTGATCGCTGATTAATTGTATTTCATTTATTTATAGATAATGTGGGATGCTTTGCATTGACTCTCTGGAAGTTCCTAGAAGACAAGGTTGATGTTGCTGAGGTACCAAGTTTGGCTCTGGATGTATGAGTACTTCCTCAGAAATACACTTTAGAAGTCTTTTCCCAGATATGTTACCTTACTCCAAGCATAATTCACATAACTGTCTCCTCCTAGAATATCCTTGAGCCAGGTGACTGGGTTTTGATAAATCTGGCCATTTTCTACCTTAATTTTACTACTCAATGAAACACTAGCTTTGTGGGTGGTCACAGTTGTCCCTGCTCACTGTCTTGAGAGAGTTTCCAGGTCCTGGTGCAGGGTGTGGGAATCCAGGCAAAGCCTGTGGACTCCCTGAGTTAAGGAGATGGAGCAGAGTGTAGGGAGGCAAGGGGGCTAGAGTTTGCAGGACAGAGAACTGAAGAAGAGAGAAGTACACAGAGAGAATGCTCAGAGACTCATTTCTCTCAGACTCATTAGTGGGCTCTTCTGTAGAATGATCAGGAGATGAGCTGGGATTTTCACTGGGGAACTTCCCAGGGTTAATAGGTGAGGTCTTTTCTCTGGGACCATTCAGCTTCTGCTCCAATCTCTTTGGGGGCAGGGGTGGTTATATCTTGTGCAGTTGCATAGAAGCAATGGGAAGGGGTCACCTAAATGTATGGAACAGGGCAATGGACCTGGAATATCAACTCTAATTTTAACTGATGTCTCCTTCTCTCAGTCCATACTTCATGAACTATGCTATTCTATTCTATGCTATGCTATTCATCCATCCATCCATCCATCCATCCCTCCATCCATCCATTTGTTCCGTAAATACTATTGAGTGCCTGATATGTCCCAGCTATGAACAAAGCAGCTATTAAAAAGAAAAACAGACAAAATCCCTATCCTCTTAGAGTTTATATTCTAGTTGGAAGAGACATGTAATAAAAATGATAAATAAGTAACATATATGGTGAGAGGTATAAATGCTGAGGAGAAAATAATGCAGGAAGTAGGATAAGGAAAGAAATGTCTAGATGGGGTTGCAATTTTTTTAAGTGACTAAAAATTTTAAAAGGATGGATCTGAGGCCTTCTAGCCTGACTTTCTCAGAAATCTCCGGGCAAAAGTGGTCCAATTCTGATTGGTTCACCTTTGCAGTTTAGGATATAACTTCCATCAGTTGGCTAGAGGAATTACTATTCCTCCATTCACTTTCCATCTTCCAAAAATTTGTGGAACTCTCTAGTGCTCTTTTATGTTCTCTACTGTTCTGCTTGACCTTAATCCAGTTTTAAAGTGTTATTTTGAAGGGGTTTTAAGCATATGTGGCCAATCCAAGAAGAGCGTTAAGACAGCTCAGGGTTCACCTTCTCCAAGAAACTTTCCCTGATATCTTCTTCCTTCCAGTTTGCCTTGGGCTGGATTAGGTGGCAGGTCTCTGCTTGTACTCATTGCACTCACTGCATTATATTATAGATTTCTGCTTATATGTGTGTGTTCCCCCCACTGGACTAAGCAGGCAGGTCCTTGGTCTCATTCCTATTTTGATTCCCAGCACCTAGCACAGAGCCAGACACATACCTTGTACTCTTTAAACTTTTTAACATTTTTTTTAAGGAAGATTGGCCCTGAGCTAACATCTGTTGCCAATATTCGTCTTTTTTTTTCTCCTCGAATCCCCAGCACATAGTTGTATACTCTAGTTGTAGGTCACTCTAGTTCCTCCAAGTGGGATGCCGCCACAGCATGGCTTGATGAGCAGTGCTGGGTCTGCACCCAGAATCTGAATGGTGAACCCCTGGTGCAGAAGCAGAGTGCGCAAAGTTAACCACTTGGCCACAGGCTGGCCCCTCTTTAAACTTTTTATAAATGAATGTGTGCTTTTACATGGCCATATTATTCAGTCTTTACACCAGCCCTGTGGAAGATATTTACATTATTGTCAATTTACAGAAGTAGAAACTATAGCTCAGAGGGATTTCCAAAGTTAGTGTTTAACCAAGTCTCCAACTTCAACCTCTGTGCTTTTTTGCAATGACACACTGTAGTCAGTACACGGAGAAAAAGTGGAAAATGTCATTTTCTCTCCAATATTATATCCCCTTCTCTTGATAACCATGACTGTTGTTCTGGTATCTACACTTCCCCTACTTGAACCGCATACTTGGGGAAAGCTAGCTCTACCCCTGGCTCTGGATCCACCCAAACTAATCTGCATAATCCAGCCTCCTGACCACAGTCAGTTATTGGTCCAAAGGTGGGCATGTGACCTAGTTTGGGCCCAGAAGACAAGCGAAGAGATATTCTGGGTGCCCCTGGGAGATAAGCATGTTTCTACTACTGATATAGGTCCAGGAAGGAGTTCTACTCGTTCCAGAAGGTGTATAAAATTAAACAGCCTTAAAATAAGGTAATGGTATAAATGGGAGAGAAGAGAGTTGCGGAAGTCTGACCTTTGAATCAAACTAACCCTAAAGTTGGTATTAGATAATGAATCCCCTTTATTGTTTAAGGTAGTTTGAGTTGGGTTTTCTGTAACTTGAACTGAAGGTATCCTAAAGGCTACAAGATGAAAGGAAGGCAAAGGAAAAGAAGGAAAACGAGAGAGGCTCAAGATATTAATGACCTATGTAAAAGATGTAAATATATACTAAAGATATTTAGGAACATTCTGAATAAATCAAGAGGCCATTGAGATAAACTCAGGAAAGACTGACAAAACAAAATGTATGGACATATGTATAATATCAGCCTTGCCCCTTGGTCCCCTAACCTACCAACGAAGGAGAATTTTGCCTTCACCTCCTCCTCTGCAAGTTATCGACCTGGCTCCCCAGCTTCTGTGGTACAGAGCTGAGAGAAGGCACTGAAGAGACAGGTGGGAAGGGGAAAGCTGGGTATTAGGAGGTTCGCATTGAGAAGGGAAGAAGGGATTGAAGGAGAAACTCCAGAGCACCAATGGGGAATAAGAGAATGGGTGTGGAGAAGAGGATATGGAGCAGAGTTTCTATGACTTATGGAGACTGTCAGGAGATACAACAATTTAATGCAACACATGATTCTGGACTAGATCTGTTGGCTGTAACGGGCATCCTTGTGACAATTGGTTAAACTTGAATGGGAGTCTGAGTGTTAGATGGTAATAAAGTATCAATGTTAAATTCCTGGTTTTGATGGTTGCTTTGTTAGTTTGCAGGAGAATGTACCTGTAGGATATTAGCAATTTACTCTCAAATGGTTTATTCAGGAAAAAAAAGAATTTGCACTGTATCTGCAACTTCTCTGTAAGTTTGAGATTTCTGCAAATTTGAGTTTTCAAAATTTAAACATATATAGCATATGTAGCATATAAAATCTTTTAAGAGGCACAAGTCAAGGGGCTGGCCTGGTGGCATAGTGGTTAAGTTTGCACGCTCTGCTTGGGCGGCCTGGGGTTCGCAGGTTCAGATTCCAGGCACAGACCTACACACTGCTCATCAGGCCATGCTGTGGCAGCATCCCACATACAAAATAGAGAAAGATGGACACTGATATTAGCTCAGTGACAATCTTTCGCAAACAAAAAGAGGACAATTGACAACAGAGAGTAGCTCAGGGCCAATCTGCCTCACCAAAAAAAAAAAAAAAAAAAAAAAGAGGCATAAGATTAGAATTATCTCAATTATTTTGGTTGCTGGACAGTATTTCTTTGTATGAGTTGCTATTCAAAAACTAAGTCCTAAGATTTACTTAGTTCTAGCTAGGTGATTCTAAATAATGTGTTAATAGTATTGTGTGCATAAAGGGGAGTCAGAGAGCAAAAAGTTGTCAGTTTGTGCTCAGTACAGTTAGGAGCTTTCTGAGAAGAGGCTGAAGAGAGGAGAGAGGAAGCTTTTACTAAGCGGATGACCAAAGTATTCTGGACTTAATCCATGTTTACTAAACAACTCTCTGGTTACAACTTGACTTTCCAGCTGTTACAGTTTTCTTGGCAATTATGTTCTTGTAAATAAATAAATTAGCAAGTTGCTTTGTTTGTTTCTTGTAAGTCTTACTAGCATGAGGAGTCTGTCCCCCTGAATCTGCTCACCTGTGAGTACACTGAAAAGTCAATTCTAGACCAGTGTAATGCCATGGACATAACAGCTCTGTAAAACGCTGTCTGATGGCCTGCTGGCTTCTGTCATTGCCACCTCAGATCAGTCTTCCTCTCTGTTATCAACCAGAGTTTTTACTCTTTAGGAATTTGTGCTCTAAAGTTAAAAACAATGCATCCCAAAATTTCAAGCCGGGGAAAGCAGTTTCACAAGATTTTCTTCATTTTTCTTTGTATTTTTATATAGTGTGGATAGATTAGATACATATATCCTGCCTCTCATCAGTTAGTAGTTCAAGAAAATAAAGGTGAATAAGACTAAGATTAGTGTCTTGGCTTTATGGACATTTTCCTTTTAGTTTTTTAAAACTTCACGTAGTAAAGCCACCCAGGGTGGGATCCAATTATGTTCAATTAGCTTTAGAGAGGACACAGAACACACTATGTCCAAGAACATTTAATAAATCCTGGGTTTTTTTTACTGATTCAGTCTGTGCTTAAATCCTCCTATTCCTTGAACCACTTAACCAACTTTTCTCCTGATTTTACTGTCAAACCTCTGTAAAAGCCCACATCCTAATTCAAGCCTCTGTCATATCATACCTGGACTAATGCCATGTGGTTTTTTCTTATTTATCCTCCTCCATCCATCCTGTGTATATTCATTTCACTGAACAAATATTTATTGACTATGTATTTATTACTCTACGCCATCCTCTACCTTTTCTTAAGACAGACCCAAGTCCCACCTCTCTATCATTTATCTTCCTAAAACATTGTTTAACAAATATCACTGCACATGCAAAAATCTTCAATGTCTATTCATTAAAGTCAGAGCTTCTTCTGTTTTTTTTTTTTGAGGAAGATTAGCCCTGAGCTAACATCTGCTGCCAATCCTCCTCTTTTTACTGAGGAAATCTAGCCCTAAGCTAACATCCATGCCCATCTTCCTCTACTTTTTTTTATATGTGGGACACCTGCCGCAGCATGGCTTGCTAAGTGGTGCCATGTCAGCTCCTGAGATCTGGGCCCTGGAAACAGAACGTGCGAACTTAACCGCTGTGCCACTGGGCCGGCACCACGTCAGAGCTTCTTAACCTGAACTGCATGGCCCTTACTCGTCTTTTAACTTCATCTCCCAATGTACAATTCAGTCCTACCTCTCCAGTCAAAGTTGTAGGTTCCCCCTTTCCTAAACAAGCCACTTATGGTTCTATCTCCAAGTCCTTATACCCTTCCCCACGTAGTTTTGTCCACCTGGGGTGCCTTTCCTCACTCCTTTTTGTTTAGTTAATAATACCTTGATTCATTCAGCTGTTATTTACTGAGTGTTTACTAAGTGCCTGCCTACCTTATCTTCAGGATAAAGCCAATTTCCCATTTTCTCCAAGGGCTTCCCTTTTCTAAATGTTTTTAGTTCCAAGTGTCATTTACTTAGCACAAAACAATGTAGCAGAAAGAGCTTTACTTTAGTCTGGTCCAGGAAAGTAGGATCTAGCCTCTAGTCCAGATTCGCTGTGTAACCTTGAGCAAATCAGCTTGGCTCTCTTTCCTGACTGGGGCAACTTTCAGCTCCAACATCCCTGGCCAGAGGTCAGCAAACTATGGCCCAGGGCCAAATCTGACTCACCACCTGTTATGTATGGCCTCTGAAAGAAGAATGGTTTCTACCTTTTTAAACAGTTGAAAAAAGATGCAAAGAATATTTGGTGACACGCGAAAACTATGTGAAATTCCAGTGTGTGTCTATAAAGTTTTATTTGTACACAGTCACGCCCATTTGCTATGTTGCAACAGAGACCTTATGGGAAGCCTGCCAAGCTCTAAATTTTTACTGCCTGGCCCTTACAGAAAAAGTTTGCTAACACCCGTCTTGGACTTCTGCCAGGATTGCTGGTCATAGCGCAGGCCTCCGTCTTGGCTTCCTCATTAGACTACAAGCTTCTGGGAGGTGGGGCCCTTGTCTGATCCCTCTGAGCCTGGTGCCTGGTTCACAGTAACCTCCTACAATACCTGCCGGTGCAGGCATGCTCCTTTACTAGGGTGGTAAGGCAATGACGACTTCAGAGCCATCTGGGTTGAAATCCCCAGGGCTTGAGAAAGTTGATTCCCCTCTCTCACCCTCAGTTTCCTCCTCTGTGAAATGGAGAAGCAAGGAGGACTGGCAGTGAGGTTAGAATGAGATCAGATGTGGGAAGCACTTCGAAAAGTGTAGTTATTCACTTTTCCCTGACTCCGCGCGTGTCCGGAGGAAGCACCCCGTCCCAGGCGCGGCGCGGGAGCGGGGCCGAGGTCAGGGACCTAGGGGAGGGCGGCGCTGGGACCCGGCCGCCCGGCGCGCGCGGCTGTCAATCAAGGCCGCCGTGGGCGGGGCGGGGCGGCGCTTCCGCCTGCGCGTGGCCGCGCCGGGCCGCTCGGCGGCACCCGGGACAGTTAGGAGCCGCGCCCGCAGCCGCCGGCCGCGCGGCCGGACGAGGGGCGATGGAGCTGGAGCCCGAGCTGCTGCTGCAGGAGGCCCGCGAGAACGTGGAGGCGGCGCAGAGCTACCGGCGGGAGCTGGGCCAGAGGCTGCAGGGGCTGCGGGAGGCGCGGAGGCAGGTCGGAGGGCCGCGCCCGGAGCGGCGCTGTGGGCCCCGGGGAGGGCGCGGGGTGCCCGGCGGTGGGCGAGGCAAGGAGGGCTCCGCGGGGTGGGATGTGCGAAAACTCCAGACGGAGAAGGGAAGAGGCGCTGATGTGCTGGGACACCCAGCAGGGTCTGGGGAGCGGGGAGGTGGGTGCTGGGGGAGGGTTTAAGGAGCAGGGACAAATTTGGGGCACCGCGGGAGAGCGCGAGGGGCGTTCCCTAAACTGGGGCAGTAATGCGCATGGGGGGTGGGGTCCGAGGTTGGACAGAGTGAGGAACCAGAACAAAATCCCGGGGCGTCACAGAGGGTGGTGGTGACTGGCGGAGTTGGGGGAGGCGAAGATTCTTTGGGAAGAGCTGCTGTGAGGATGCGGACTGGCTTTGGAAAGCCTCAGGAAAATGTGGGGCAGTGACTTGGGGAGACCTGACGGTGGAGGCAAAATGGATATTGGAAGGGGAGGAATAAAGAGAGAGAGAAGCAGGAGAGTTAACACTGAATGAATGGGATTAATGCCTGAAAGTGGTACTTAATATCTCATGTGATCTTGAATGCATGAAAAAAACCCATTTAGCGTAACCCCATTCTAGATGGTGTGGAATTTAAGGTGAAGCTGTGTTGCAGAGACAAAAGAAGGAAAATGAAACACTGGAGAGATGGAATACAAAGGTGTAGGGAAATAGAAACATTTAAAGAGGAGTGCTGAAAGGAGATGCTAAATATACTTTCAAGCGACAGCAGTGACCTGTTCCATGGGGACATGGCTATCAAAGATATAGGAAAGCCACGTGGTTTCTCTACACTCTGGAACATATACAGAAAAAGATAGAACCCCCTGTAAATGTGTAATAGGACAGATAATCCTCAAGCTACTCTTAACTTTTTGAGTGAGCGGGATTCCCTCAGAGTGGAATCGTTTGAGTGATTGGGAATCCGTTCAACATTTGAGGGAATGGGATCTCTCTACGTCGCACTTGGTATTAATCTATATCATCATCCTAGTCACTCCCATGCTGCGTAGAATCTGAAAATGTCCAGCTGGTAGAATAGTGCTGTGATAACACTGCCTTTGGATATGGTCATTATTAAGGGTACTTACCATGCTTTAGGTTTTATATATTTTAAAATCCTTACGGAGCTGGTGCAAGCCAGGTGTCATTTGCGGTTTAGTAGCAGCAGTGGGAGCAAAATCTAGATATGGTTATCCTGATTTGGTGAATGCTTTTCAAGGTCTTCCAATGCATTTATCTTGATTTCCATTTGAAAACATCTGCATTATTCTTTCTGCTGTTTTGAAATAGAGCTTCTAAACCTAGGACATTGTTTAAAAAGAGATTAAAGTATTTCTTACATTTGGCTAAGGTTCCAGCCTGTTAAGATATGTTATATATGAGCAGGACTATTGCTTAACGTCATCAGCAATTAAGCAGCAGCAGAGTGGACGCTAAATGAATGAGCTCGGCACTCAGGAGTAGTACTTATCAATTTCTGGTGTGATATTGGATGCATTAAAATTTAGTATGATCCCATCTTGAATGGTTTAGTATTCAATTTCCAAAGCTATATTCTTTTAAATTTGTTTTTTTTTTTTTGGAGGAAGATTAGCCCTCAGCTAACTACTGCCAGTCCTCCTCTTTTTGCTGAGGAAGCCTGGCTCTGAGCTAACATCCGTGCCCATCTTCCTCTAGTTTATACGTGGGACGCCTACCACAGCATGGCTGCCAAGCAGTGCCATGTCCGCACCCGGGATCCGAACCAGCGAACCCCGGGCCGCCGAGAAGCGGAACGTGCGAACTTAACCGCTGCGCCACTGGGCCGGCCCCTAAATTTTATATCCAATAATTTAAATACAGGACATACTTTCCTATAATTTAGTGTAATTTGCTATGGGTTTTTGTTTTGTTTTTGAGGCCCATTGTCTTGGGCTTGAGACAGAAAACTCTAAGAGACCATCCAACACAGTTAGGTTCCTGATGACATTGCCTTCTGACTAGACTGAGTAATCGTGGAGTTCTGTTTTGTGAACTGGAATGTGTTTTGTGCTGGTGCCAGTTACAATGTGTCTCTCCTCAAAGCTAGTGGATTGTACACGTTTGGGTTTGTAGAATAAGGCCTCTGTCAACTTGCATTTTAAGGAAGGTCTGTGTTACAAAAATGTTATCAAAATAAGCAGCTGCTTTTGTTTGGTGGTTAGGATATTTTTAGGGTTCCAGTCATTTTCAGAATAACTATGTGAAATAGATGGCTTTTTAGTCAAAGATTTTGCACGGAGGAGGAGAGCAGAGAGGAAGGATGCTCCCCTTTATATCTATTTTTTACTTGCTCATTCTCTTTCCTTTTGGCGTATGATTTTTTTATTGATACGTAATTTATATACCATAAAATTTGTGCCTTAAAATGTACAATTCAGCGGTTTTTAGTGTGTTCACAAAGTTGTACAACCATCACCACTATCTAATTCCAGAACATTTTCTTCACCTCCAAAAAAAATCCCATACCCGTTACCTGTTACTCCCCAGCCCTTGGCAACCACCAAATTACTTTCTGTCTCTATTTGAATTTGCCTGTTCTGGGCATGTCATAGAAATGGAATCATACAATATGTAGCCCCTCGAGACTGGCTTTCTTTGACTTAGCATAATGTTCTCAAGGTTCATCCATGTGATAGCATGTATCAGTACTTTAATCCTTTTTATGGCTGAATAACATTCATTGTATGCATATACCACATTTATCCATTCATCGATTGATAGACATTTGGGTTATTTTTACCTTTTGGCTATTATGAAAAACGTTGCTACGAACATTCATATACAAGTACAAGTTTTTGTGTGGACACATTTTCAATTCTTTTAGTATGTACTTAGGAATTGCTGGGTCGTATGGTTAACTCTTTGTTTAACCTTTTCAAGAACTCCTGGCATACTTTTTATCTTTGCTTTTGTTTCTTACCCTTTAAAAATCTCTCATGAAATTTGTGTCATATTAAGAAATCGTGTCTATGAAAGTCTAGCAGGAAGAAGAGTAAAAATCTTTTAAGTTATTCTGTCAAAAACAACTGCCAACATGTAGCAGTTTCTCCTCTTGTGGTTAAGTTTAGGCCCTACCCCCTGTCTTCAGAGAAAAGGAAGTTCTGTGTAGGAATGCAAGGGTAGTCTGTAACTCTTACTGTTTGAATAAGTTAAAGGCTAGATAATGTTTACAGGCAGCCTGGCCTAACGGGTGTTGAAATCGTTAAGAATAGTTATCCATAGCTCCCTGGAATTCTTGGTACTAAGATGTAAATACCAAAGAAATTAACTCCCACTCTTCTTAAATACTCATTTGTCCATTCACTCAATAAATATTTGTTGGATGCCTCCTGTAGGTCAGAGATACTTCTAGGTCCTAGAAATAGTGTGGTCAGGAAAACACACCACTGCCCTCATGGATTTACTCTTTTCTTTGATGGCTGATCATTAGACTGTTACCCCTAAAAATGAAACAAATAGGAAAAACCTAAATTCGTATGTATTCACTTTTAGATTTCACTTCCATTGTGTTTTCATCTCTTGTTTATTTCTACAGAGTTGGGTTTCCTGCTTGTTGTAAATAGAGATAGCTGATCAAGATGTCACATAGCGATGTCAGCTGGCACTACCTCCCAGAGTGGCACTACGTTGATGACATTGCCACTGTCCGGAGTCTAGTCCTTAAGCTGTGCGGTCCAGAAACTCCATCTTTGTGCGTTATCCAAGGGGGATTAGTTTGAGGTACTGGAAGTGCCTACAGTGAGAAATACCAGTGTTCTGGTCTGTGTTCAGTTATAGTTCGCTCTGTAAAATGAGTGTGTTGGCTTTCCTGTGCCTTTTAGTTCATGTGATTCAGTGTCTCTCAGGAGCATTGACAAAAGCAAGTCTCTACTCTTCAGAGTAAAGGGCCAGATCCTGGTACCTAATTAAGATACTATCTAGTGAGGACTCTGGTCAGTGGTGTCCCTCTGATCCTTGCTACTACGAGTGTGGTCTGTGACCACAGCAGTGGCATCATGACCTGAGAGCTTGTGAAGAATGCAGGAATCAGACTCCACCCAGACCTACTGAATCATAATCTGGACTTTAACAGGATCGCCAGGTGACATATGTAGACACATTAAAAAGTGAGGCACATTGCCTTAAGAGTATACCATTATTGCTTCATCAGCTCTCTACTGATTTCTGCAGTTTCATCTAAACTGTAGGTGTGTGTCATAAATTGTTGTGGTTTATCCTCAAGATTAAAACTAATGTACAATACCAGGTTCTCCATAGATCATTATTCCTGCAGGATTTGAAAACACATAGCATACTAGTTAAAAACTGGGACAGATACAGAACTGAGCGGAAAAAAAAAAAAAGTTATTTCAGAAAACCAGGGCAGGAAGTCTTAGTAGCTCTGCAAAGAAAAGAAAGCTATTATTGCTTCTTTTATCTCCCACTTCCCCTTCTGTTACCGATTTTCAAAACAGTCCAGAAATCTGTTTGAAAATAATTTGTTACTGCAGTAGTATTTATACTGTCCCTATTACAGTATCCTAAGAAAAGGTTAAATCTAGAGCTGGGGAAAACCAAGCACAGATGAAATAATTTTAAGATAACCTATAATTCTGCCACCCTCAATGCTGTTAACATTATGGTGTATCCTTCTAGACATATTATTTTGCAAAATTGAGAGACTACTGTATATGCAACTTTGTATCCATTTTTTTCTTTTGGTTAACATTATGTCATAAGCATTTATTATGAAAATTTTCCCATGTGTAGTCTAATTTTTAATGCAGAAGTGAAGAGAGTCTATTGTATAGGTACTTATGGAGCATTTGTTGGTGGTAGGCTGATATATATTGGCTGAGGTATGCCAAAGTACTGAAAGCAAGGCTCTAGAAGCAAAACTAATCAACAACCAAGAGAAAAAAAAAAAAAACAGCTGCACAGGGCCAGGCCTGGGGGCCTAGTGGTTATGTTTGGCTCACTCTGCTTTTGCGGCCTGGGTTCAGTTCCTGGGCATGGACCGACCCCACTAGTCAGTGACCATGCTGTGGCAGCGGCCCACATACAACATAGAGGAAGATTTTCCATAGATGTTAGCTCAGGGCACATCTTCCTCAGCAAAAAAAAAGAAAGAAAAGAAAGAGCTGCACTTATATTTGTGTGGAAAAGACCACATATTTACATTGGCTTTTCAGTCATATTTTCTCAAATAAGTCTTTTCACAAATTGTCTATAAACATGACACTCTGAAAGCTTCTTGTTGAGTCCAAAACTCACTTGAAATATAGAAAAGTATAGAAGGGATTTGAAACAAGTATTCTGAATCAACAATGTTAAAATTAATGACGTTAATTAAAAAGTGAGGGTTGGGGCCAGCCTGGTGGTGCAGCAGTTAAGTGTACACGTTCTGCTTTGGTGGTCTGGGGTTTGCCAGTTTGGATTCCGGGTGTGGACATGGCACGGCTTGGCAAACCATGCTGTGGTAGGTGTCCCACATATAAAGTAGAGGAAGATGGGCATGGATGTTAGCTCAGGGCCAGTCTTCCTGAGCAAAAAGAGGAGGATTGGCAGCAGATGGTAGCTCAGGGCTAATCTTCCTCAAAAAAAAAAAAAAAAAGTGTCAGAGTGCCCACTTTTTCTCTCTAGATTTTATTTGCAATGTAAATTGTAGTGTATGTATAATTTTGATAGAGAAGAACTATTCTTATTACTATAAATCTGGTAAAAAATATGCCTAATTTGTGATCTAAAAAGCCGAACAAATGTAGGACAGGCTTTGATTATCGAGGAGTATCAATGAATCCCTTGTATTTGCAGTCGTTTTACTTTGTTAGCATTTGCCTCTGTTAGCCATGAGACCTTGAGAAACAACTTTCCTGATCCGCCCTTTCCTTATCTGTACAATGAAGTTGAGAATAGTACCTTCTTGGCCAATGTGGGAATTAAAATGAGAAATGTATTTAAAATGCTTAGCACCATGCCAGGGACATATGAAGTGCTTAATAAATATTAGCCATAATGATAATACCACTAAATATAATTGTTATTCAGGGTGATCTTCCCCTGCATCTCCAACTGGCAACTTATTCTTTAAATGTCCCCTGCTCTCTTTTCCAGCAGAATGCCCTTTTTGAGCTCTGATGGCAGTTTGTGGCTGTCCCACTTAAATGAGAACTTAATACGTTTTATTATAGTTATGTGTTCATGAACTTTCTCTTTTACCAGAATGACAGTTTTTCTGAGGTTAGGAGCATGCCTTATTCATCTTTATAGCCCCAGTTCCTGGCACATACTAGACCTCAGTAAATATTGAATGAGTGCCTTTATGAATGTTGTGGGTGTAATTTTGCAGACATTCTTTTTAGATTGTCCATGGTCTTGATTATATGCATTCTATTCATTAATGCAGACGGTCAAGAATTAAACATTTGTTATATCATGTGATTTGGTTATTTGTTACCACATAAACTATGCCAAAGTGTAACGGCTTAAAGAGCAATCGTTTTATTTGCTTCCTAGTCTGGGGATTGACTGGGGCTCAGTTTTCCTGATTTTGCTGGCAGCACTCATGTAATTGCAGTGAGCTGGCAGCTGAGGCTGGAATGTTCAAGTTAGAACGTTCACATACCTGTTTGGAGCCTTCGCAGTAGCACAACTCAATTGGAACGCTGGCATGGCTGGACCTCGGTTCATCTCTCTCCTTTCCTCCCTTCCTCTCCCTCCCACCCGTCCCACTTTTCTCCCCCTTCTATTTATTGTCTCCAGAAAGAGAGCTGTACTTCTTACATGGTGGCTCAGGACCCGTAAAAGTGCGAAAGCAGAAGTTGCCAGGTCTTTTGAAGGCTGAGGCCTGGAACTGGCACAGCATCAGTTCCACTCTGTAGCTATGCACATTTGACTTCTTTGCTAGTCTCTGGCCCAGCCTATGTTCTAGGGGAGAGGACTGTTCAAGGTTATGAGTACCAGGAGGTGTGGTTCATGGTTCAGTGGGGGCCGCTAATGTAAGAGACTACCAAATCATAAAGATCTTCTTTTTGAAAGTTCAAATAAGCATTAAAAAAAAAGTCTAAGAGAGACAAGAAGGAAATCTAGCAGTGCTTAGGAGTCTATACACGAGTCAGACAGTTCAAATTCTCTGCCACTTTACTAGCTTTGTGATGTTGGCAAGTTCATCTGACTCCCATATGTTACTCATCTTACAGATGCTTTCTTCATAGGGTTCTGGTAGAATTTAAATGAGACCATAGGTATAAGTACCTGGCCTATAGCCGGTGTTCAGTAGATGATAGTTGCTGCTGAATTGTTATTGCCATCTTTATTATTTTTTTTAATGATTTGGTGTCAGTGCAAAGACAAATAGCTAATGCAGTACATTTCATATGAACTGAGAGGAAACATTTTGGTTAGCTTTTTCAATTTCAGTTAACTATTTTATATCTTTACTTTGTCTTTATTTTTGATCACTATGTTCTTGTTAGCTAATCGTATTTAAAGCCAGTCTCTAATTTTAAGATCGTTTTAGTTTCCTATTAGCAATTTTCCTAATTGGGTAAATAGATTCTTAGATTAAACTTGGAGGATAAAAATTCTTTTCTTCTATAAAGTCATGATGTTTTAGAGGAGATTCCAGTTACTTAATTTCCTGAAATATACACACATATTATATTATATTGATATAGCAACTATATATTGCCACTTAAAACCAGAGATGTCATAAATCAGATTCTATGTAGGTTTTATGACTTTTTGGTAACTAAACTGTGGACGAAGCTGGATCGGTTCCTGTTGTCTTGGAGGGCTGTGAAGTGTGTATTTACTAGGTTTTTGCATGGCTTAGTATTGATGTATAAACTCGGTGACTTTTTGGCATTTTGTGAACTTATCCTCAAGTTAAAACTTTGAAATTATAGTTGCTTTGGGATTAGATTCAACTGCAGTGGAAACTTTGTAAATAAGTTTTAATGGTCTGTTACAGTAGAGGTTTTAGTGGAAAATTCGTTTGGAATATTATCAATGTAAACAATGTATATTACAATTTCCTTTTGGAGACCTTGAGTTGTGTATCATTTGTATTCCTAAATCTACTTTGTTACTAACCATCACAGTTCTTTTGCCTAGAATGGCTAGGGAGCATTTGGGGCTGATTGGTTGTCTGCCGCAGGATTCTTCATGCAAGGACGAGAAATACGTGTTAAGAGCAGAACGTGTCTTCAGTCAATACATAATTTACAGGTTTACCTGAGAACTCTTTAAAATGGGATCTGTAAATACTGAACTGCTTGGTACAGTGGGAAGACCATGGTCCTTGGAGTCAGACTGTTTCTGGCACCGTGAAGCCTTGGGGAAGTTATTTGACTTCTTCGAGCTTTACTTTGTTTACTTTTTTTGATAAGTTAAACAATACAGATCCCCGTCTCAGAGTTGTGAAGATTTAGTGAGCTACCAACATGTTGGTGAACATATTGGAGCATGGTACCACATCGAATATGAAGAAATTCACCCAGCGGTGAAGTCTGCATTTTGAAATGAGTTCATAGAGCCAAGCAAATGAACCTCATTAGTCACATGATTGGATTAAAGGGGACTGAGGCTTTAAATTATGAACTATTTCAGGGAGAAGGAAGTGATGCCAAGGTAGCATCAAGTTTGAAACAGCAACGGTCGGGATTCTCTGAACAAAAGGGACCAAATTTATAATGAAAGTACAGGAGGCGGGTTTGGAAATGGATTCTCCCTTCCCCGGCCCTCTCACTGCTTTGTGTTCACATACTTCCTTTTTTTCTGAGGTTCTGAAACAAAAACAAAACATAGGCTCTGCAGCAGCTGAAGGAGCTTTTGAATTCTTTCTAAACAGGAAATTGACTTTACCTAACCGATGCACTTCCTGTGTGTGTGCCGTATCCGTTAAAGAGGGCGCCAGGCCCTCGGTGGTATAGTGCTCCACTGCAGAATTTCCTCTTGGTGGTGGGAGTGCACACTATATTACAGTGCTCCAATGTGTTGTCTTCATTTATTCTGGTATCTCTGAGGTCTACATGCATCACCTGGGGATCTTGTTAAAAATGTACGTTCTGGTTCAGTAGTGCTGGGCGGGGCATTTCTAACGATATTCCAGGTGATGTATCAAAATCATAAGGCATTCTCTCCCTGGTTCTTTTAAAAAGGTCTTAAAATCACACAGGATTAATTTTATTTTTACTCAACGTTTATTTGCCAGCTGCTATGTATGTTAGGGCTGAGTCTCAAGGATCCCACAGTTGAGTGAGCAGCCAAATCAAGTACATTTTGAGTATGGCCTCTTTTTTTTAAAAAAAACTTTGACTTGGATTTGTTTCGTAGAAGTTCTCTAGTAACTTTACAGAGATTTGTTAGCAATGGAACTTAACTTAGCATCTCTCCTTTTCTTTATGATTTGAGGGCTTCCTTTACTTACTGCACATACGCCGGCATAACTCACATTAATGTCCAAAGGAGAAAAAACTGTTTCCGTGATCTGCCCACCACAGCCGATCAGACTGTTCCTTTTTTTGTTTTTCTTCTGTATTTCTTTGTAGTCCTTGGGCATGGGCATTTTGTTTTTACATGATTGTGAACATTTCTGGAAAATAATTTTGCGTTCTGAGTTTTATTTATTTATTATTTTTTTTAAAGATTATTTTTTTTCCTTTTTCTCCCCAAAGCCCCCCAGTACATAGTTGTATATTCTTCGTTGTGAGTCCTTCTAGTTGTGGCATGTGGGACGCTGCCTCAGCATGGTTTGATGAGCAGTGCCATGTCCGCGCCCAGGATTCGAACTAACGAAACACTGGGCCACCTGCAGCGGAGCGTGTGAACTTAACCGCTCGGCCACGGGGCCAGCCCCGCGTTCTGATTTTTAAATTTAGTATTTGAGGATAAATAGAAAGCTTTCTGAATTTCTCTATTAACTGTTGAAATATTGTGCTTTATCCATATTTTGATATACAGTTGTTCCCTCCATACCCACGGGGGGTTGGTTCCAGGACTCCTGCAGATACCAAAATCCACGGATGCTCACGTCCCTTGTATCAGATGGCTTAGTATTTGCATATAACTTATGCACATCCTTCCGTAGACTTTAAATCATCTCAAGATTACCTATAGTACCTAATACAATGTAAGTAGTTGTTATATTGTGTTGTTTAGGGAATAATGGTGAAAGAAAAAGTCTGTACACGCTCAGTACAGACGCAACCATCCTAGTTGGTTATTAGTGATTGATTGAGCCTGTGTGTGCAGAACATGCAAATAGGGAGTGCCAACTGTATTCTTTCTTGCTGGATTCTTCTTTGACTTCAAATACTGTTGTTGAGATAAGTTAGCAAAAGGGTTAGGGTAGTAAACATAATATGTCATATGAAACTGATATGATAATATCTGCAAAGTAAAGTATATGTTTGTTTTAATTCAACTAGGTGTTTGGCTGTAGTAAGAATTTCCCTGTTGAGCGAGAGAGTGAATTATGTTATCTCTATTCTTTAAAAAAATGAAAAACAAAAGATACTAGTGTCTGTATACACAACTAATTTGTTTTCAAAATATGTGTGAGAGGTAAAGATTTTCCTGTGATACCTCCTGGAACAATGGTTCTTTTTTTTTTTTTTTTTTGAGGAAGATTAGCTCTGAGCTAACTGCTGCCAATCTCCTCTTTTTTGCTGAGGAAGACTGGCCCTGAGCTAACATCTGTGCCCATCTTCCTGTACTTTATGTGTGGGACGCCTGCCACAGCGTGGCGTGCCAACTGGGGGCATGTCCACACCTGGGATCTGAACCAGCTAACCCTGGGCCACCAAAGCATAATGTGCGCACTTAACCACTGTGCCACCTGGCCAGCCCCATGGGCAACCGTTCTTAATCTGGGCTCTGTGACCCTGAGGGCAGTGTTTCTCAAAGTATGGGCTGCAGAGTCATGGGTGTGCTTGTGGAAAGTGAGAACGCCATCTGTACGCTCCTCCAGTCTCTCCCGCAAGCTTCTGGATGTGTAAGTCTGGGATGGAGCCCTGCAATCTGAATCCTAACAGGCAGCCTACATGATTCTTCTGCAAACCAAGTTTCAGAAATACCGCTCCAGGCAAGCCATGGTTGCCATCTGAGGGAATTTGTAACCTCTGAAATGGAAGAAGTTTCTTTAGGGTATGGATGATTCATTTTTCTGGAAAGAGGGTCTGTAAACCTCTCATTGAGATTTGAAAAGAGGACTGACTCACAACCGACTAAGTCATTGCCCCAGAGGTGTGTTTTTCATGCACATTCTCTGCCTCTTTTGAGTCTCTTCGGATTTTAAGTAAATTCTTAGTTTTCTTTTAGCATAATGAGGGCATTTTATCCACGAGGTGATTTTTTTGTATTATGGCTTTCTAGTCTACCATTTTTTTTTACTTCTTTTCAGTAAAATGAATTTTAATCCTGTCCTAATTAAAAAATTTTTTGTACTGAAATGTATTATTGCCAAGAACTACTTCGTGCAGATAATAATACTTTCTAACATTTATTTATTGAGAACAACAATGTGCCAGTTATTTTACCAAGTGTAACACATAGATTATTTTTATTTAGTCCTCACAGCAACTCCATGAGGTAAGCATTATTATATTCTTTAAACGAAGAAGGAAATTGAGGCGTGATGTGCTTAATTAACCTGACCAAATTGACATAGTTTGTGAATGATGGAACCGGAGTCTGAGCCCGTTCTGTGTCCCCTGAAGGCCAGTTCTGTGCAACTCTGCAAGTTTGTGCGAATGAATCACATTTGGTTTATCAATAAATGGAAGATGATGGTTGTGCCGTGCCTTGTGGTTATGCGTGATGCCTGCGGATTAGCTTTTCCTAGGGATTCTGAGTTTTTACGTTGTTTCTTTTCAGATCAAAGAGAGTGCATCACAGACAAGAGATGTCCTCAAACAGCATTTTAATGATTTAAAGGGAACCCTTGGGAAGCTTCTGGATGAGCGATTGGTGACCCTTTTGCAAGAGGTGGACACCATTGAACAGGAGACGATTAAACCACTAGATGACTGCCAGAAGCTCATAGAGCACGGAGTTAACACTGCGGAGGACCTGGTCCAAGAAGGTGGGAGTTTAGAGAGCCTATAAAATGTGACACATTCAGATAGACACTGTTGATTTCTCCGGACACCAGCAGGCTTCTCGCCATCTGTGAGCTGCTTGGGAGGTTCCTACCTTGGGTCAGTTTGTAATATAGGATGACGGATACACAGTGAAGTATCCCAGGTTAAGAGGTTAAGTGCCATTAAAGTGTTCATTATAGTCATTTACAAAACAAGAAGGAGTAAATTATTTTTTCAAATGGTTCTGTGATATCTCATTTACTTTTTTTTTTTTTGAGGAAGATTAGCCCTGAGCTAACATCAGTTGCCAATCCTCCTCTTTTTGCTGAGGAAGACTGGCCCTGAGCTAACACCTGTGCCTTTATATGTGGGACGCCTACCACAGTATGACTTGCCAAGCGGTGCCATGTCCGCACCCAGGATCCGAACCGGCCAACCCCAGGCTGCCGAAGCGGAACGTGTGCACTTAACCACTGTGCCACTGGGCTGGCCCCTCTCATTCATTTTTAAGACAGTGATTTTAAGGTCATTTTGAGTCTGTTCAGATATTTTTCAAAGTGTTGATTGTTTATAGTATTTAACTCCATTATTTTTAGAAGGTTAAGAAATATGATTGGTGTTTACTCCTGAAATTGTAGTGGTTCTAGTCCTAACTTTAGCCAATTATTTTGGTTAAAGCATCCCCGATCTTGCCTTGTTACCTGCCTGCCTTTGTGTCTCCCTTCCTTCCTTCACACAGGTCTTTGTCAGGTACATCAAATAAAAGGTAAGAGTTCTGCCCTTTGGGGTTCACAGCCCAGTGAGAGAGGCGTGCGTGCCGAGATCTGAGACCTGATGGGAGCTGACCAGGGGAAGTGCTTAACTCTGTCTGGAAGAGTGTAGGGTAGCTTTCCGTAGGAGGAGTGCTACAGAGGCTTCAAGAAATTCATCAAGAAGGCAAGGAAGAAAAGGAAGTAACAGCACAATTGGCAGCAGAAGTAACAGCACGAGTGAGGTGAATGGCATATCAGGGATCTATTGAAGTATTTTAGGCAGCAGAGTTTGCAGTCAGATTTGCATTTCTGAAAAACGACCCTACCTACAGTTTGAAGACTTGATTAGAGGTTGTGAGACTGGAGGTAAAAGAGACTGATTAGAAAGTTGTGGCTGTCATCCAAATAGGAAATGATGAAGGCAGTGACAGGTGAAGATGACGCAGAGCTGGTTTAAGACTTCTCGGAGATAGCCTGATTGATGATTTTACCCATCAGTACGTGTTGATTATTGGTGATTGCCTGGATGTAGGTTGGAGGAGAAAGGGAAAGGCTTAGGATGACCAAAACCAGCCTGATTTTGGATGACCAGGTGAATTGTGCTACTTACTGACATAGGAAACAAAGAAGGAGGGTGGGCTTCAGCAGGTAGTTAGGCATTCAGTTTGGGGCATGTTGAGTTTGAGGTGCTTAAGATGCCGGAAGGTAGTTGGGAATGTGGATGTGATGCTTGGGAGAGAGATCATACCTGGAGATGTCAGTATGGCAATTAATGGTATATATGTCAACTCTGAATCCATGGGAGTAGGTAGTCATCAAGAGACAGTGTGCAAGATGAGAAGAGAAGGTGGCAGAGGGTAGAACTCTGAGGGGTGCCAACATTTAAAGGGCAGTGGAGGAAAAAGGAGCCGAAGGAGGAGCTTGAATGCCATCCATTCTTCATTGAGTGCATTCTTCATTGATAGCATAAAAAAGTGTGCGTGGCTCACAGGTCTGTCACTCCAAGTGGAAATTAATCCCCTTTTTAGTCCCACTTACAATGTGGTTCTAGTGTTATCTTTCCATGCTAATTACATTTTTGTCTTATCTTCAGTGAGAAGTGTTTATCTGCCACTGGCCATAACAGTGCCTTTGAGAAAATTCTTTTTCGCAGGACCACAGGCTGTCTTTCCCTGGAGACTTTGTATTTGGAAACAAACCCAAAAGCAGTTCAGCACAGGTCAGGAGTGTACTCCCATCACCCTGAGGACTGAGAAATGTTTTTATTTTAGAAAAGAAACCCTTTGAGGCACGTACATGTTTGTTATAGCATCTGATACTTGAATATTTCTACACTTCAGAAATATTTTAAATTTCATCCTCTTGCCTCCTCTCCCCTCCCGAGGGATAAAAACTTATTTATGGAATTTTGAGGACTTTGAGGCAGTGTTCAGTGTCTCTGTTTTCCTTTTGGTGAGGGAGACGGTCATGTCGTGTGGTCTCCAAAAACTTGAGTCACTCCAGGGTGCCTTCAGATGGAAGAGAGTCCTGGTAGTGTTCTTCAGGGCTGTGGAAGGACATAGAAGTTGGTCTTTTTTTTTTTTATGGCTTTTTATAGCGTTTCCTTTCTATTCTGTTGAGTAATTTCCAATCTAATGTATAATATTCTTTTAGGAAAACATAACTCTATCATCTGGCTTTATAAGACCCCATGCCCTATTGCTCCTGTTAGGGTAGTATTTGTCCTTGCTCCTAATGAAGTTGATGAAGATTCTGTAGGAGAGATGGAAAAAAGCACCTGGGCCTTCTGCTTTGCATAAAATTGGTTGACAAAGCAGATTTCCTTGTTGAGAGCAGAATCTTTCCTCTCTGGCAAAGTATTGCCATTGTGTACCGCTTTTCCTCTTGCGCTTAAGCTTAGAGTCACTTCTAAAATAGTTTCTACTTTTACTTTTTGGGAGTTTAACTGCGGCATCACTTAAGAATTGCTTGCAAGAAAACCGGAGACCAGCCTAGGCGTGAGTTGTGTTGATTACTTTATAATGTGACCATTTTTCACTGTACTGGTTCTCTTATTCCTTATTGTAGGTGAGATCGCCATTCTTGGTGGTGTAGGAGAGCAGAAGGAAAAATTGTGGAGCTTTACCAAAAAGGCCTTACACATTCAGTTGGACAGGTAAAGGAGGTAGAGCCTTTTGGGATTAGTTTTAAGCATTTAAACTGTCTACCTTTTTCCCCCCAATTAAAGATTTTTTTTCTTTTTTTTTTCTTCTTTTTTTCCCCCCCCCCCCCCCCCCCCCAGTACATAGTTGTATATCTTAGTTGCATGTCCTTCTAGTTGTGGCATGTGGGACGCCGTCTCAACGTGGCCTGACGAGCGGTGCCATGTCCGCGCCCAGGATCCGAACCCTGGGCAGCCGCAGCGGAGCGCGTGAATTTAACCACTCAGCCACAGAGCAGGCCCCTAAAGATTCTTATTAAGGGAGATAGAGAATATATTTTTCAAAATTCACTGCCCATTGCCAGTATTACTGGTATGAAATAGTTGTGATTGTAATCTTTGGTAAGGTGTCACTACAGATTATCTGCAATTCTGATGTGCAAGAGAAGTGTTAAATTTTAAAAATTGTGAACATGTCATTGAAACTGAGTCGTATCTCAGTGAAGTGGACCTTTTTTCTTTGGTCAGGAAGATTGGCCATGAGCTAACATCTGTGCCAGTCTTCCTCTATTTCATATATGGGACACCACCACAGCATGGCTTGATGAGCAGTGTGTAGGGCAGCGCCTGGGATCCAAACCCACAAACCCGGAGCTGCCGGGAGCAGAGCACACAAACTTAACCATTATGTACTACACCACCAGGCCGGCCCCATGGATCTTTTTTTTTTTCCCCTGCTTTTTCTGCCCAAATCCCCTCAGTACATAGTTGTATATTTTGGTTGTGAGTCCTTCTAGTTGTGGCATGACCCATGGATCTTTTGATATAAACTTGACAATTATGATCCTCCCAGTTTTCTGTCTTCTTGCTCATGTTTATTTGAGAAAGGAATCTTTATGTAACATCTTGCAGAGCCCCCACTGCCATTAGCATTATTTACTGGGTGCTTCAGCATCATTGTAGTATGTGACCAATCTAAAATATTCCTTGTGTTTTTAATTCTCAGTTAAAAGCCTCATAAACAATGAGCTTTGTTTCCTCAGTTTACCAGAAGTGCCTTTACTGGTTGATGTGCCTTGTTTATCTGCTCAGTTGGATGACTCAATTCTTAACATAGTGAAAGACCACATTTTCAAGCATGGAACAGTAGCGTCTCGCCCGCCAGTACAGATAGAAGAACTAATAGAGAAACCTGGAGGCATCATCGTACGGTGGTGTAAGGTACGTAATTCAGAATTGTAGAAATGGCTTCAACATGATGAATTTGAGATTTGGGGTCTTTGATTTTTTATTAACTACCTTTGAATATTTTTTCCTCTTTGTTGCTTTACAATTAAAGTCACAGGGAGCTTGAACTGAGGTAGCTCGTCTTGTTTGAGATACACAGTTTTGACGGTTCTTTTTAAAATCTCTGTATCACAACACATATTTCCCATCACATATTTCCCAAACTTAACTCTTAGTGAGTTGAGGATCTCTCCCATTTCTATTTATTAGAAAAGTCGAAAGTCGATGGTGAATATCGGTGTCTCATATTTTCTGTTCAACACTGTGCTAATAATACCTCTGAAATAAAATTCCTCGCACTCTCAGCATTGCTGAGAATATTGTGTCTTAAATCATATTATGTGTATGAGTTACCGTATTTTAGATAGAAACCATGTCCACATGAGTCATAATGTCTTGGCTGTTGACAAATACATCATTCAGAAGTGGGTGCTCAGCTTCTGGAAACTATTTTTTTAAGTGGAAGTTTTTTAAATGAAGCTTTCATATAGAAGAAAGAAGTAGAGATGCTTTTGATGGTTCAAAACAAGGGCTCTTATTCCATTTTTATTCTTTTGCCTGTCAGTGGACCTAGAGTTTCCAGTTTTTTTGCTATAAGCGTTATTATTCAGGTTTCTTTGTGTACATGTGTAGGATTTTTTTCTAAAGTATATACCTAGCCATAAAATTATGAGGTCTTAGAGAATTGGTAATACTCCACTGGGTAATACCAAATTCTTCCCAAGGGGTCGTACCAGTGTATCTTCCACCAGCAGTGACCTGCATGGTGTTACTCTGTATCCTGACCAATACTTGGCATTGTCGGACTTTATGTTTTAGCCAGTATAGCACCTTGTGGTTTTAGGTTGCATTTTCCGTATTACAAATTTGGTTGAATATTTTTATATATTTTTGGCTGTTTATATTTCTTATTCTATAGAATACTTATTCTTATCTTTTGTCCATTTTTCTGTTGGGTGGTTTGTCTTCTATTAATTTTTAGGAATCCTTTATATATTCTGGATGTTAATTCTCTCTTGGTCTTATGAATGATGTAGTTGTGGAATTCTAACTTGAATATTTTATCTTTCGCATCATTGTGTAGAAAACATGCTATTTCTTCAAAAGAAGCAGATTTTTTTCAAGTCAGACTGGGAAGTCTAAAACACATTGTTTAATAAGGAAAAGAAGGGAAAAATTGATGGCATATTTCCTGTGACCTTCCTGAGAATAGCCCATGCTCAGCACGTGGGCTTATGCTTGGCCGAAAATGCCCCCGTTCAAAGTTCTTAAGCAATACTGCCGAGAGAAGTTCTTCTCTGATTTTTACCTAACATAAAGCCTTTCTTTTTAGGTGGATGACGACTTTACAGCCCAAGATTACAGGCTCCAGTTCCGTAAATGTACTTCAAATCATTTTGAGGACGTGTATGTAGGCTCTGAAACTGAGTTCATAGTATTGCACATAGACCCCAATGTTGATTATCAGTTCAGAGTCTGCGCCCGAGGAGATGGCCGACAGGAGTGGAGTCCCTGGAGCGTCCCCCAGATAGGTCATTCCACATTGGTGCCTCATGGTATGCTGTTGCCTTCTCACTCCTGAAGCTTAACTATGTATAATAACGCTTGTATTCTGTACTAAAGGCAGCCCGCTAACAACTTTTTTTCCCAAGGATAAACCCTGAATTGATGAGAACAACATGGAATATGTCTTTTACTTCCTGCTCAAATTGCTTCATGTGAATTTTGAGAAATTTTCATCAGTTCTTATCTTCAGAGTCCAAAAATAGTGCCAGACAGGATTATTAGCATCCCCTAAAACCGGAGATTTTAAATATTGCATTAGGACACTGATTTCCCAAGCCTTCAATACGTATCTGGATAGAGAGTTTTTCTTAAAAGTCTTATGATTTGAAATTGATCTCTCCTGTATACTATTTTAAAAGATTTAGATTCATTTGTTAATTAATTCTTAATCAGGTTGGAATAAGCTCAAAATTATGTTTTAACCATGATTTTATTAGATAGGAGATAACTCTTCTTGATCGTCCATGCCAGAATTGTTCAGCAATAGCCTAAAACCTTTTTGTGGTTTACAGGATTAACCACGATGCTATGTCACTGAATCTTTTTTTTTATTGAACTTGCCCATGACCCCTAAGAGTAGTCTCTTCTACTTTCAAGTTTTATTTAACATGTCTGTATTAAAGATATTCCTCAAAAGATTCCAATAATTTTTGCTATCTTTGCTTTTTAAAAAGAGTGGACAGCTGGCTTTGAGGGGTACAGTCTGAGCAGCCGAAGAAATATAGCACTCCGGAATGATTCTGAATCCTCAGGTGTTCTCTACTCCAGCGCTCCAACTTATTTCTGTGGGCAGACGTTAACATTCAGGCAAGTAGATATTAAAATATCTGTGTGTTGTGCCATAGGCGGGCTAGTGAAGTGCATAGAGCGTACGCGAGCTTTGGATTCAAAATAGTCTGAGTTTATTCCATTGTTTGTAGGCAGTGGAACTTTGGGGAGATTTCCTTATTTCTCTTTGCTTCCGTTTTCTTATTTGTAATCATAGGGTTATTATGAAGATTAACTGAGATAGTGTATATAAAATGCCTCGCTTATGTCTCATACATAGTACCTACTCATTATGTTTAGATCTCTTTTCCTCTTGGAGAGATAGGGATAAATAGAAAACCTCTCAAAAGTCAATCTTAAAAATTAAGAGGCCAAGAATGTTTTTCCTTTGTGAATCAGTAAGAGTAGGTCTCTGAGAGGGACAACCTATCAGTGTAAACGCACTATGTATATATATGTATAGTTCTCTGTCAAATAAAACTGAAAGCAAGCTCTTCTACCACCAATTAATTTTCTCTTTATCCATTTCTTTTTGTATTAGAAAAATTTCCTTTTTCCTGTTTTCACGTTATCTGAGATGTGTTCTCTATGGTCATATTTCCAAATAGTTCCTCCTGGAACCGAAAGCCCAGTTTTGAATTTAGAAAAGGAAAGCTTGCCTGATCTTCACCAGACTCACCTCAGTGTAGCAAACTCTTCTCTGTTTCATGTCTTGAGATCGTGAGTGCTTGTTCCAAGTCCCTTTTTTTCTTGGCCCCTTGTCATATAAGGCATGGAGGAGCTCTGCAAGTTTTATCTAAGCTAATGGTGCCATGTTCTCCATCAGCCAAGTCATTTGAACTGTCACCAGTTATCAGAATGCACTAGTTTATGCTTTGGCTCATTTCTTTTTTAACGTATTTTTTTATTTTATTGAAGTCATATTGGTTTATAACTGTGTAATTTCAGGTGTACTTTATTGTATATCAGTTTCTATGTAGACTGCATCATGCTCACCACCAATAGTCTAGTTTTCATCCGTCACCATACATATGTGCCCCTTTACCCCTTTTGCTTTCCTTTCTACTCTCTTCTGCCTGGTAGCCACTAGTCTGTTCTCTTTATCCTTGTGTTTGTTTATCTTTCACATATGAGTGAAATCATACAGTGTTTGTCTTTCTCTGTCTGGTTATTTCGCTTAACATAATACCCTCAAGGTCCATCCATGTTGTTGCAAGTGGGACGATTTTGTCTTTTTTCGTGGCTGCATCTTTATCCATTCATCAGTTGTTGGGCACTTGGGTTGCTTCCACATCTTGGCTCTTATGAGTAATGCTGTAGTGAACATAGGAGTGCATAGATGTCTTTGTATTGTTGCTTTCATGTTCTTTGAATAAATACCCAGTAGTGGCGTAGCTGAAGCGTATGGTATTTCTAGTTTTAGTTTTTTGAGAAATCTCCATACTGTTGTCCATAGTGGCTGCATCAGTTTGCATTCCCACCTGCAATGTATGAGGGTTCCCTTTTCTCTATATCCTCTCCAACACTTATTTCTCATCTTGTTAACTATACCATTCTGACAAGTGATATCTCATTGTATTTTATTTGAGGAATATTAGCCCTGAGCTAACATCTGCTACCAATCCTCCTCTTTTTGCTGAGGAAGATTGGCCCTGAGCTAACAAATGCACTCATCTTCCTCTGTTTTGTAAGTGGGATGCCTGCCACAGCATAGCTTGATAAGCGGTGCGTAGGTCTGCACCTGGGATCCGACTGGTAAACCCTGTAACACCAAAGCAGAGCACGCGAACGTAACCACTATGCCACGGGGCTGGCCCTTCTCATTGTAGTTTTGATTTTCTTTTCCCTAATGATTAGTGACATTAAACATCTTTTCATATGCCTGTTGGCCATCTGTATATCTTCTTTAAAAGAATGTCTGTTCACATGATCTGCCCATTTTTTGATCAGGTTGTTTGTCTTTTTGTTGTTGAGAGTTGTATGAGTTCTTTATATATTTTGGAAATTAATCCCTTGTTGGCTATATGATTTGCAAATATTTTCTCCCAGTTTGTGGGTTGTCTTTTCATTTTGTTCATGGTTTCCTTTGCCTTGCAGAAGCTTCTTAGTCTGATCTAGTCTCATTGGTTTATTTTTTTCTTTTGTTTCCCTTACCTGAATAGATGTGATATTCGAAAAGATGCTGCTAAGACCACTGTCAAAGAGTGTACTGCCTATATTTTCTTCTAGGAGTTTTATGGTTTCAGGTCTTACCTTCAAATCTTTAATCCATTTTGAGTTAATTTTTGTGTCTGGGGTAAGATCATGGTCTACTTTCATTCTTTTGCATGTGGCTGTCCAGTTTTCCCAATACCATTTATTGAAGAGACTTTCCTTTTTCTACTGTATGTTCTTGGCTCCTCTGTCGAAGAGTAGCCGTCCATAGATGTGTGATTTTATTTCTGCACTTTCACTTCTGTTGCATTGGTCTGTGTGTGTGTGTTTGTGCCAGTACCATGCTGTTTTGATTTCTGTAGCTTTGTAGTATGTTTTGAAGTCAGGGACTGTGATGCCTCTGTCTTTGTTCTTTTTTCTCAGGGTTGCTTTGGCTATTTGGAGTCTTTTGTTGTTCCATAGAAATTTTAGGATTCTTCGTTCTATTTCCATGAAGAATGTCACTGGGATTCTGATTGGAATTGCATTGAATCTGTAGATTGCTTTAGCTAATATGGACATTTTAACTGTGTTTATTCTTCCAATCCGTGAACATGGACTATCTTTCCATTTCTTTATGTCTTCTTTGATTTCTTTCAAGAATGTCTTGTAGTTTTCAGTGTATAGGTCTTTCACCTCCTTGGTTAAATTTATTCCTAGATATTTTATTTGTTTTGTTGTGATTGTAAATGGGATTGTATACTTGATTTCTCTTTCTGCTAGTTCGCTATTAGTTAATAGAAATGCAGCTGATTTTTGTAAATTGATTTTGCACCCTGCCGCTTTGCTATAGTTGTTGATTATTTCTTATAGTTTTCTGGTGGATTCTTTAGGGTTTTCTATATCTGGAATCATGTCATCCACAGACAGCGAGAGTTTTACTTGTACCTTTCCAATTTGGATACCTTTTATTTCTTTTTCTTGCCTAGTTGGTCTGGCCAAAACCTCCAGTGCTTCCTTGAATAGGAGTGGCAAGAGTGGGCACTCTTGTTTCTGTTCTCAGAGGGATGGCTTTCAGTTTTTCACTGTTAAGTATGATGTTGACTGTGGGTGCTTTGGCTCATTTTTGACACCTCCTCTCACCCCTTACATTACGAGGAAAGAATGACTCAATAATCAGAAAAACGCCAACAAAGAGAGAGAGAAATAAGGAGTCTAACACCCAAAGACTACTTAATTATTCCGCAGAGTAATTATGAGTTTTCTATACTAACATACCCATTCTCTGTTTATGTCCCTTGTTTTCAGAAATACTTTCCTTAGTGGATCTCCTGAGAACAGGGTACTTTTGTGTAATGATAGGGCTTCCTGAGTTAATAGGTTCAGGCCAGATATATCAGACCATAGTAAGAATGATGATCATAGTAATAATAATTGCAGTTAATATTTAAATAGCATTTACTGTGTGCCAGGGACTGTTCTAAGGACTATACTTGTATTAACTCATTTGATTCTCACAAGAACCCAGTGGAGTAGGTGTAGTTACTCATTATAGGGATGAGGATGCTGTGGCAGAGAGAAGTTAGTTCACTTACCCAGTGTCACATAACTGGTAAATGGCAAAGCTGGAATTTAAATCTAGGCAGTCTGACTCCAGAGTCTGTGATTTTTTTTTTTTTTTTTTTGAGGAAGATTAGCCGTGAGCTAACTACTGCCAATCCTCCTCTTTTTGCTGAGGAAGACTGGCCCTGAGCCAACATCCACGCCCATCTTCCTCTACTTTATATGTGGGACGCCTTCCACAGCATGGCTTGCCAAGTGGTGCCATGTCTGCGCCCCGGATCTGAACTGGTGAACCCCGGGCCGCCAAGAAGTGGAACGTGTGCACTTAACCGCTGCACCACCAGGCCGGCCCCAAGAGCCTGTGATCTTAACTGCTGGAATATACTGCTTCTTGTTTGTCGTTTTCATGGGAGAATAAATGTGATTCTAGTTAATGTTGAAATCTACAGTTTCTCTGCAACTGTATCCTTAATTCTTTTTCCTCTTCTCTGACCTTTGTCCCCTGGTGATGGCGGCCTGATGCTCTCCTGCTTTTAAATTCTTCTTCTATGAACACAAGGGAAGGTCTGATAGATGACATACTTAGGTTTGTTACTTAAGTCATTCAATAAATATTTATTGATTAAGACATTGGAAATTACACGAATTGATTTAAATGCACTTTCTCTCTGTGGACTGTGATCTGACACTTAGTAGGCCTCAATAAACCATTAGTTCCTCCCTCCTCCTCCAGAGGGGCTTGACTGGGCTCCACTTGGCGGAGTGATTAACTGAAACTTAGTTAAAATCAATATTATCTTAGCCAGACCTTTTCATTTTTGTCATTTTTCCTTTGCATGTGGAATGAAAATGTTTTCTCTCCTTGTTTAAAGGAATTTCAAGTATCAGCAGTTAAGTCAGAAGATGTGAGTTGGGGGAGGGCACCCCCATGCACAGGGGAGGGGCAGATGGGCCTACTTGAATAAAGGTAAACTTTATTCAGCTTTTTGGCAGTGTTTGAGGGCCTCATAGAAGGGAGATTATAATTCCGTAGGCACTGCCCTGTTGCTCAGCCCCATCTGTCCATGTTCACATTTCTGGAATGCTTATGGCTGCTGAAGCCAAAGAAACCTGCCACTGGTTGGCTCCTAACAGCCTCGAGAGCCCGGTCTCATTTGGTGCCCGGGTCTGCTAGCAAAGCCCTCCTTCCAGGCCTCTTCCTGATTTCCTGTCTAACATTCCTGCTTTCCTTCCCCTTGCTTCTGAGATTTCCTGATCTTGCTATGTTTTTTTTTTAAAGATTTTATTTTTTCCTTTTTCTCCCCAAAGCCCCCGGTACATAGTTGTATATTCTTCGTTGTGGGTCCTTCTAGTTGTGGCATGTGGGACGCTGCCTCAGCGTGGTTTGATGAGCAGTGCCATGTCCGCGCCCAGGATTCGAACCAACGAAACACTGGGCCACCTGCAGCGGAGTGCGCGAACTTAACCACTCGGCCACGGAGCCAGCCCCGATCTTACTATTTTTTTAATCATATTTTTTTTTACTTTCTCTTCTCTACCACCTACTTTCTTTAAAACAGCTTCCTTAGTCCTAATAGCCTAGAAGCTTATTGTCTTGTTTTTACCGATGAAGAAACAAAAGCACAGGGAGACTGAGTGACTTGTCAGTATTCAAATCCTGGCCCTCTAGCCCCAAAGTCTGTGCTCGTAACCACCGTGCTACCCTCCCTCTCACAAGTAACACAAAGTGGTAAATCAAGGGGCAATAAGTTGGCTATTTTTTGTTATTAGCTTTTCCTTCAAAGAACATAAGAAAAGTTCCAGTTATCTATTGCAATGTAACAAAACTTAGAAGCTGAAAACAACAGTAGTCATTTATTTTGCTCAGAAAACTGCCATTTGGGCAGAGCTAGGCAGGGACAGCTCGTCACTGCTCATGTGGTGTTAGCTGGGGTGGTTTGACTAGGGATGGTCACTCACGTGGCTGGCACATTAGTTCTGCTTCTTGATGCCTCTCCATGTGGGCCTCTGCGTGGGCTGCCTGGGCTTCCTCATAGCACGGTGGCTGCCTTCTACGAATGAGCATCCCAAGAGATAGGAAGTAGAAACCGCCGGTTTCTTAAGGCCTGGGCCTAGAAACTGACACAGTGTCACTTCTGCCATATTCTGTTGTTCAGCCAGTCACAGAGTCCAGATCCCAGGGAAGGGGCATAGACCCCACTTCTTGACCTGAGAAGTGTCAAAGAGTTTGTATCTCTTTGAGATAACATTCTAAGATACAAAGTATCTTAGAAATGCTATGCTTGATAGCTGTTAGAAATAGTTCGCTTTGATATGTGAGTTTGGTTTAGTGCTTGCGTTTAGTTAAGCAATTTAGCGTTACCTTTTCTGAATGAATTTAAGCTTGGGGAGATTTTCTTTTTCTGTACGAGCCTGGTTTCTGTCATTACCAGGTGTATCTTTAAAACTAATTGTTAGCTCCATATATTAAAAAAAACTCCAGTCTAATTTAATGTTTCCTGGAAAATTCTAAAAAGGCATAGTCTCTACTAGGATTAAGAAGTTAATTTGGGGGCCAGCCTGGTAGCCATGCTGTGATAGGCGTCCTACGTATAAAGTAGAGGAAGATGGGCATGGATGTTAGCTCAGGGCCAGTCTTCCTCAGCAAAAAAGAGGAGGATTGGCAGTAGTTAGCTCAGAGCTAATCTTTCTTCAAAAAAAAAAGGGAAAAAGGAAGTTAATTTGGGGGCCAGCCAAGTGGTGCAGTGGTTAAGTGCACATGTTCTGCTTCAGCTGCCTGAGGTTTGCCAGTTTGGATCCCGGGTGCGGACATGGCACCGCTTAGCAAGCCATGCTGTGGTAGGCATCCCACATATAAAGTAGAGGAAGACGAGCACAGATGTTAGCTCAGGGCCAGTCTTCCTCAGCAAAAAGAGGAGGATTGGCAGCAGATGTTAGCTCAGGGCTAATCTTTCTCAAAAAAAAAAAAAAAGTTAATTTGTTTTTAACTAGGGTCTTTGAAATCTTGTCATTTCCTCTTTATATTTGAGATAGAATGCAGTGTCCCAGAGAGAATACAGCTTTGCTGGGGTTTTATATTTTCCCAAGGTGATCCCCTCTAGAGATATGGTGTGTAGTCCTTTCAGGTTGGAGCTTGGCTCTTATTACAGACATGGGGAATGTCAGACAGAAGAGTTTTCCCCACAGACCCTTTATTATCGACTTGGGTGAGATAAGCCAGCTGGTTTCCTAAGTAGATCTCCTGTCGGATTCTGTACTGTAGCTTTTAGTTTATTTGTAGGGGGAGGATTGCCTGAAATCACCAAGGTGTTTCTGCTTTGGGGCGTTCGCATATAATAGCTATTCCTCCCAGATAATCTAGTGAATATTTCTTAGACTTTTTTCCTGTCCATGTTCTCTCTGTTGTAAACTACTTTTGCAAAATGTAAGGACAGATCTCCTGAGCCGCTCAGTCTTTTTGAATCTGAGGCTGATCATTTCGTTCAACACTTATTCCACTCAGATGGTATTTACAGTACTTGGTATCATAGGGAATGCAAAGCTTAAGAAGAAGAACAAAGCAGAACCTTTAGCTCCCTGTGGAGTAGGCAGTTTATAAATTAATCTAAGAAAGATCCAGACTGCTGTGGAATATAGAGGAAGGAAGGGTTCCTTCTGGATGAGGGGTTGGTGAAGGCGTTATCTCAGTAGAGCTGGAAGGACAGTTCGGGTGGGCAGACGAAGCAGGAAGCAAAGATATGGGGAAGAAAAATGCAAACAAGAGCAAGTAATGAGTCTGCGTGGGCCTAACAGAGATGGGGAGTATGGTCAGAGAATCCCAGAGAGGTGGGCTATTCTTTTGGAAGGCTAAATATGTTTCTTCTTGAATTCTCAAAGAAAGGCCCTTTTTGCACCCCTTTTGGAGGTCAGCTGTGCCCACTTTACAAGGAGGATGTTTGATACTGCATACAGAGATCCCCCCGCTCCTCAATAAAAGGCTTCACGAGGTAAAACCAAGTCAGGCTTATGTTTCACAGTCTTGGGGGTCATAGCTAGCTAACAGTTTTGAGCCCTACTATGTGTTAGTTCTAAGTACTTAAATGAGTTAATGTATATAAATCCTCATTACATCCTCATGAGGTAGACACATTTTACAGATGTGGAAACTGATGTGTAAAGAGATGAAGCAACCTGCGTAAGGTTGTACAGATTAATAGTGATGCTGAGTTTCCAATCCTGATCGTCTCGCCCTGTAAGACTCTGCTTTGACTTTGAGTGAGGTGGGAGGCCTTTGGAGGATATTGAGCAAAGGAATGACATGATCTGACATATGTTTTACCAGTCATCTTGGCGGCTGTGTGGAAAATGGTCTGTAAAGTGGTATGGGTGCAGGCAGGAAGACCAGTTAGGAGGCTGTAACAGTCATCCTGGTGAAAGCTAATGGCAGCTTGGACCAGGATGGAGCAGTGGAGGCAATGGTGAGTAGTCAGAATCTGGATATATTTTGAAGGAAGAACTGACAGGATTTATCAACAGATTGATTGCGGGATGTGAGAAAGAAAGTCAAGTAGGACCCCGGGGTTTTTGGACTAAGTAACTGTTAGGATAGAATTGCCATTTACTGAATTTTATAAGGCTGTAGGAGGACCATATTCTGGGTAAATATCTGTTTGTTCTTTCACAAATTAAATTTGACTTCCCTGTTAGACATACAAGTGAAGATGTGGAGTAGACAGTTGGGTATGCAAATCTGGAGTTCAGTGGAGAGGGCCAGGCTGGAGATATTAATTTGAGAGTTTTTAGCATATAGGTAAGTATTTCAAGCCATGAGACTGGATGAGGTCAGCCAGGGAATGAGTGTAGATCGAGGACATTGGAGAATTCTAACGTTTAGCAGTTGAGGAGAAAAGGAAGAACCAGCAAAGGATTCTGAGGAGGAGCACATGAGGTAGACAGGAAAAATGGGACAAAGTGGTGTTCTTGAAGCCAAACCAATGTAGTGTTTGAAGGAGGAGGTAGTGATCAGTGATGTCAAATGTTGCTGATCCATCAGATAAGAAAAGGGCTGAGGATTGACTTTTGGGTTTGTAATGTGGAGATCCTTTGGTGACCCTGACATGAAGAGTTTCAGTGGAGTTGTAGAGGGGAAAGCTTGATTAGAGTGGGTTCAGAAGAGAGAATGGGAACTTCTAGGACCAATAGATACATGGTACCATGTTAATTCTGAATTTTTCTACTTCTAGAAACTTTTTGGAGTAATAAGAAGAATGTAAGTGGGGGACCCATAAGTGCTTTTTCAACAAAACTAAGACAGAAAACTCAGATTCCAAATTAGGTGTAAATGCTTCCTAAGCCACAGCCAGGCAAGAAATCCATTGAGAAAATCATGACAGTTTGTTGAGAGGAAAATGATGAGTGTGGAGGGGTCAATCTGAGAAATCCCCAAATATTCAGTCCCAGAAGAAGACCCCACCTTAAGGCTGTAAACTGTGCTTGAGTGTTCTGCTTGAGGAAGCAGAGAGAAAGGTGGAAAATCCCAGGGGAGTCCAGAGTGCGTCACCTTAGGCAGCAAGGACTGTGTCCCTTGGTGACAGTCACCAGTGGTCTGTGAAACAGCCTCTGAAGAAGTCAGGGAAGCCCAGGTCTGGCAATAGAAGCTCTTCTGAACCAGGTTAGGTTTTGAGTCTTAGAGCAGACATGGCTTCAAGGAGAAGCCATGTTATAAGGCAGTATATTCCTATAGCAATGGGGGACAGGCCATAGAACTTAAATCTGAAAGTTACCCTGGTTTGCCATGCACCCCCTTACATCCCTCCACCTATTACAAGAAAACCCAATCTATTTATACAAATGACACAGAATGAGTGCTCATAGTGTCTATACAAGGTAAGATAAGAGAGAAAAATGAAAAAGAGCCGTAAATGTTTTCTACAGATGATGAAAACACACCCAAAATATTATCAGAAACGAGGAGAAAACTGTATCCAGCATCTCAGTATTAATTATTTTAAAAAGGTTAATCACAGTTATGAAGGAAGATTACAAAGAAGCAATACAAGAACTCAGGGAGGAGATGGCCAGATAGTAAGAGGTGATGCACTGACAACAGGAGGATATGAAATAGCAGTTGCCAGAACTTAGTAAGGAGGTAGAAGAAAAAGACACTGTTTCAAAATCAAGACCAAATTATAGGGAACACAAGGAAGATTGATACCATGGGAAGCAGGGATAGTAAGAAAAATGAACAAATTGAAACAAAAATAGGGAAAAAAGGATTCAAGAGAAAATGATAGAAAAAAGGTAGGCCAAAGAAATCTAACAAAGGGGTAATTAGAGGCCCTGACAAAGAAAACCAGAAAAGTGGAACATAACGCCTATGTTAAAATACAATTGAAGAAACATTTCTGAAATAAAAGTTTCTATTTTTAATTTATCATGATTTTTAAAATCATTAATGGCTGTAGAATTTTGTGAAATATCTTTTCTCCATCTCCCTGGTTCCCAGCCCCCCCTTTAACTTCTTAATGTAGTGATTTAAATGAATAGATGTTCTGACGTCTTCTTTGCATTCCTGGGATAAACCCTACTTGAAGGCATTGCTTTAAGTTGTATGTACATTGCTGGTTTGAATTTGCTAATATTTTTATTGCTTTTTATTTAATCTATATTCATGAATGAAAACATCCTATAATTTTCCTTTTTCAAACTATCCTTTTGTGATGTCTGTCTCAAGATTATGATAGGGGCGGGCCCTGTGGCCAAGTGGTAAAGTTCACTTGCTCCGCTTCAGCAGCCCAGGGTTTCGCCAGTTCGGATCCTGGGCACAGACATGGCACCACTCATGGCAGTGTCCCACATGCCACAACTAGAAGGACCCACCACTAAAAAAAAATATACAAGTATGTACCAGGGGGCTTTGGGGAGAAAAAGGAAAAAATAAAATCTTAAAAAAAAAAAAAAAGATTATGATAGCTCCATAAAATAATTGTATGATCTTTCCCTGTTTTCCGTTTTCTCAAAAAAAAATATGTGGTAGGTTATCTCTTCCTTGAAGCTTTCATAAAACAGTCTGGATCCATTAATTTTTTTTGTTGGGGGGCCAGTTTTTTCAGTTGTTAAAATTTTACATAAGTGAATTCCATCTTTTTGTTGTACAGTTTTAGGAGTTTTGACAGACGTATTCAATCATGTAACCGCTGCACAGTCAGGTCCAGAACGGTTCCGTCACTCCAAAACACCCCCTCATGCTGCTGCTTTGTCCTAAGCCCTCCTCTCTCTGGCTGCTATTGCTCTGTTTTCTGTTTGTGTAGTTAGCCTTCTTCAGAATATCATATAAATGGAATTATGCAGTATTAGCTCTTTGAGTGTGGCTTATTTCCTTTAGCATTATATATTTCAGACTCACTCACGTTGAGAGAGAGATATGTATCACTTGTTTGGTCCTTTATGGCTTAATAGTATTTTGTCATGTGGATAGATCACGATTTATCTTCCAGTCTTTGGCAGTATTACAGCCTCTGTAAACATTGATCTACAGGTTTTCGTGTGAACATAAGCTTTCATTTCTCTTGGGTAAATGAATATCTTAGGAGTGTGCTTGCTGGATCATACTGTAAGTGTTTGCCTATCTTTATAAGGAAGTGTCAAACTGTTTTCCAAAGTGGCTGTACCATTTTACATTCCATCCAGCAGATTATGAGATTTTCAGTTGTTCTGCATCCTTGCCAACATGTGGTATTGTCAGTGTTTTGTTTTGTTTTTGCTTTTAACTTTAGCTATTCTAATATACATGAGTCATGCCTCTTTGTGGTTTTAATTTTCTTTTCTCTAATGACTAATGATGTTGAGCATCTTTTCGTGTGCTTATTGGCCATTTGTATATCTTCACTGGTGAATTGTCTTTTCAAATCTGTTGCCTAAATTGAGTTGTTGGGTTTTTTTAAATTATTGAAACTTGATGAATATAAGTCCGTTATGTATGTGTTTTGAAAATATTTTTTCTCAGTCTGTCTTGTCTTTTATTCTCTTAGCAGTGTCTTTTGCAGAGCAAAAGTTAATTTTGATGAAGTACAATTTAGCAAATTTTATCTAGTGCTTTTGGTGTTGTATCTAAGAAATCTTTGCCTAATGCAGGGTCACAAGGTTTTCTCTTATGTTTTCTTCTAGAAGCTTTATTTTTAAAAATTATTTTATTTAGATCTATGAGCCATTTTGAGTTACTTTTAGTATCATATGAAATGTGGGTTGAATTGTGTTTTGTTTTGCATCTGAATGTCCAGTAGATCCAGCACTATTTGTTGGGAAGACTTTCCTCTCTCCATTGCACTGCATTTTCACCTTTGTCGAAAATCGCTTGACCATATATGTGTGAATCTATTTCTGGAGCTATTTAAACTATTTCTAGTTTCTTTGTCTTTCCATTTAACTTTTAGATTCAGCTTGTCCATTTGTAAAAAAAAAATTCTGCTGAATTTTGATTGAGATTGCCTTGAATCTATAGATCAGTTTGAGAGTAATTGATATTTTAATTTGCATGTGTGTGTGTATGTGCGCCCCCGCACGTGCTCGAGAGGAAGATCGGCCCTGAACTAACATCTGTTGCCAGTCTTCCTCTTTTTGCTGAGGAAGTTTGTTGCTGAGGTAACATCTGTGCCAGCCCTCCTCTATTTTATATGTGGGATGCTGCCACAGCATGGCTTGATGAGTAGTGTGTAGGTCTGCGCCTGGGATCTGAATGTGTGAACCCCTGGGCCACCGAAGTGGACCTTTCAAACTTAACCTCTGCACCATCGGGCTGGCCCCAATATTTTAATTATTTTGAGCATTCCAATCTATGAACATCGTATATTTCTTAAATTTTTAAAAAAATGTCTTTCATCGGTGTTTCATAAGTTTTCTTCTTCTTATCTCATTACACTGGCTAAGAAGTATTATTCTGAATAGCAGTGTTGAAAGCAGGCATCCTTGTCTTTTATTTCTTAAGATTTTATTTTTTCTTTTTCTCCCCAAAGTCCCCCGGTACACAGTTGTATATTTTTAGTTGTGAGTCCTTCTAGTTGTGGCATGTGGGACGCCACCTCAGCATGGCTTGATGAGCAGTGCCATGTCCGCACCCAGGATCCTAACCAGCGAAACCTGGGCTGCCAAAGCGGAGCGCGTGAACTTAACCGCTCGGCCACGGGGCTGGCCCCTCCTTGTCTTATTTCAGATCTTAGGAGGAAGGCATTCAGTCTTTCACATTCAGTATGATACTAGCTGTAAGTTTTTATATAACCTCTGTCAGCTTAAGGAAATTTCCTTGTAGTCCTAGTTTGCTGAGAGTTTTATCTATAAAGAGATGTTTAATTTCAAATTATTTTTATATATCTATTAAGATAATCATACAACTTTTCTTTTTTTGGTATGGTGAATTACGATGATAGATTTTTGAACATTGGACAAGCTTTGATTCCTAAGAGAAACCCACTTGATCATGTATTGTTCTGTATATATATTGCTAAATTTGAGTTTTAATAGTTTCTTGAGGATTTTTATGTCTCTTCATGAGAAGGATATTTATTTTTTGTTATAACGTCGTTGGTTTTGTATCAGGGTAATGGATAGCCTCATAAAGTGAGGTGGGAAGTGTTTCTTCTTTTTTTTTCCAGAACTGTTTGCGTAAAATTCTATCCTTTCTTCCTTTAAATGTTTGGTAGAATTCACCAATGAATTTGCCATCCTAGAATTTTGTTTTTGGACGACGTTCACTTTCTGTAATAGATCTAGGACTGTTCAAGTTGGAAGTTTTGCTCTGAGAGTGGATAAGAGCTATTTTAGGATTTGTGTAGTAAGGAACATGTTTCTATGTCAAAAGTCCTCCTTTGCCGTGACTTGATGAGGCAGCCCTTCTTTCTCTTCCTAACCCTGCAAGTCAACCTGTGCCATGACCCTCTTTGTTGACATATGGCTTATTCTCTATTCCGTGGGCTAATTTCCGGGTAGCGACACACAAACTGATTAACTGTGTTCCTGGAAGCACTTACGTTCTTCCCAGCAGTGTGTGAGGGTACTGATGTCACACTTTTAAGTATTACTGTATTTACTTAATCTATAGCTGCTACACCAAAATGAAATTCTCATTTTATTTCTTATATTTATCACAAACTTGGATATTTTTCATATATTTATTAGCCAAACAGCTGAATTTTTGGATGTTTGCTCTAGGAGTTCATTTTGGGAGGAAGGAAGCTTGAGAGGGTATAATAATGAGAAGATGCCACTTAAATCCAGTCAAAGTTGGCCAACAGGCAGAGTGACAGGAATAGATTAGCTTTCTTGTTGCCATCGAAATTGCTCCTTTTATGGACATGTTCTTTCTCAGAGCATTTTGCCTTTGAGAAAAATTATCATCCAGAACTTTCTGCTTTACTCTATGAAATGGATGCATTCCTACTAACCTGTGCAAAAATTGATTTTTATTAATTGTATCTCAGTTGTAAGTGCATTAGAGGAGGTCACTGTACCCTACCGTGAATTATTTTGTATAGCGTTTTTCTTTTTTATATAGTTTTTGTATTTGTATGATTTATACCAGGGTTTCTTATAGGACTTGTCTATGTGAGAGAACAACTACTGTAGTTTTTTAGGATATAATGTCCTGACTACTTGTCTTGCAATTTAAAAAATTAAAAGGTTTTAAACTTCTGTTCTGTTTCTTAGTGAACCATGAAAATACTTCTTTGCTTCAGGCATATTAGCTATTCACTTTTCTCGTTCATTCTGTGTTTGGAGCAACTTTTGTAAGCTCTTTATGCTATGCTTCTCTTATTTATCAAATGCTGTTTGATTGCAGGATGCTTTTAGGAACTATTTTGTGATTCATTTAAATAAGGAGGTTTTTTCCTTCTTCCCAGGATTTTTTTTCCTCCCTGCTTTGAGGACCTTTTTGTGTTTTACTACTTTGGGTTAATTTCAAGAAATTTTATTTGAATTAATTATTCATTTAAAAATTTTAATTACTGAAAAAGTGTATCCTTGCAATGAGTTGGCCAAACTCAAGATTAAGAGCACAGTCCTCCTAAAGATTGCCCTCACTTCAGGTGCCAGCTGCAAGTGCAGGGGACCCCAGGGCCCACCCTCACTTCTCACTATGTAGATGACTACAAATTCTGGGGTTCCCACGACCACCCTCGGGTTCTATAATTCGCTAGAATGACTCACAGAACTTAGGAAAGCACTACTCTTATGATTACAGTTTTATTATAGCCAAAGGATACAAATCAGAACCCGCCAAAGGGAGGGGATCCTAGGGCGAGATCTGGGAGAGCCGAGCGTGAAGCTTCCATTGTTCTTAGAGACGCGTGGGCCTCTAGCATGACAGTACTCAGAGTATTGCAAACCAGGGTGCTAACTCAAGCGTTGGTGTCCAGAGATTTTTGGGGGTTTTATTATGGAGACATGGCTGATTAAATCGTTCACCACTTGACTTACCTCCCTTGCCATCCCAGGAGGTTGGGCTGATGTCATGTAACTCAAAGCCTCAACCCTCTAATTGCATGACTGGTCTTTCTAGGGTGACCTCCTCCCATCCTGAGTCATCTTGTTAGCATCAACTCTCTAGGCGTCCACCACGAGCACCTCATTAGCATAAACTATCAGGTGTGGTCTGAGGGGCCCACCACGAATAACAGACACTCCTATCACTTGGGAAATTCCAGTGGTTTGGAGGTTACGTCCCAGGATCCAGGCAGGCCAAGTTCTTCATTACACAATACTCTTTTTTTTTTTTTTGAGCGGGGTTTGAATGCCTACATTGTTTCATTTTTATTTATTTATTTATTTATTTTATAATTGTTTTTTTTTTTTTGAGGAATATTAGCCCTGAGCTAACATCTGCTGCCAATCCTCCTCTTTTTTGCTGAGGAAGACTGGCCCCGAGCTAACATCCATGCCCATCTTCCTCTACTTTATATGTGGGACGCCTGCCACAGCATGGCTTGCCAAGCGGTGCCATGTCCGTATCTGTGAACCCTGGACCACCACAGCAGAACGTGCACACTTGATCACTGTGCCACTGGGCGGCCCCACACAATAATCTTAACAACTATCTGCTCTCTTCTATCCAGAGTTAGTGATATTAGAATGTTTTTACCTTTCAGAGAAACAAAATATTAGGAATATTAGGGCTAAAATTCAGGTACTTTGTGTTCCTCGCATCCCTCTCTCTCTCTCTATTTATCTATGTAGTATTTTGTGTGGTTAAAAAATCTTTTTAAACATAATTTCAGACTTACAGAAAAGTTGCAAGAATAGTACAGAAAATTCCCAAATACCCTTCACCCAGATTCCCCAATACTGTATTTGCTTCATTTTCTCTCTACTTTTTTCCTAAGTCATTTTTAGTGAGTCTTTCATAAAAACAAAGAGATTATCGAGATCAGAAAATTAACCTTGATCCAATACTATTATCTGACCTACAGACCTTATCAGATTCAGTTGTTCCAATTAATGTTCTTTATAGAAAAAAAGTCTTGGATCAGCGTTATTTTCAGTTGTCGTGTCTCCTTAGTCTCTCTTAATCTGAAAAACTTTCTCCATCTTTCTTTTAACCTTTATGTACTGACATTTTTGAAGGGTACAGGCCATTATGTTACAGACTATCCTTCAAATTGGGTTCATCTGATGTTTCCTAATGATTGGATTCAGGTCGTCTATCTTTGGTGGGAATAATGTAGAAGTAATATTGCATTCTTCTCAGTGCATTGAAATCTTTGGGATATCTACCCAGAAATGGGGGTGCCGGATCATGTGGTGGTTCTATTGTTAATTTTGTGGGGAACCTCCATACTGTTTTCCATAGCAGGTACACCATTTTAAACTCCCACCAACGGTGTTAGCACTCGGTTGAGGATTTTTTAATCTATAGTCATCGGAGTAATTGGCCTGCAGTTTTCTTGTAGTGTCTTTTTCTGACTTTGGCTTCAGGATAATTTTAGCCTCATTAAATGAGTTTGGAAGTATTCCTTCCTCTTCAGTTTTTTGGAAGAGTTTGAGAAGGATTATCATTAATTCTTTAAACATTTGTTAGATCTGGTAAACATTTGGTAGAATTCACCAGTGAAGCTGCTTGGTCCTCTTGTTTGTTGGAAGGTTTTTGCTTACTGATTCAGTCTACTTTCTAGTTATAAGTCTGTTCAGATTTCCTGTTTCTTCATGATTCAGTTTTGTAGGTCATGTGTTTGTAGGAATTTATCCTTCTAGATTATCCAGTTTCTTGGTGTATACTGTTCATAGTAGTGTCTTATAATCCTTTTCATTTTTGTAGCATCAGTTGTGATGTCTCCTCTTTTCTTTCTGACTATATTTGTATCTTCTTTTTCTTTTCTTTCTTTTTAGCTAGTTATCGTAGCTAAAAGTGTGTCAATTTTATCATTTCAAAAAGCCAACTCTTAGTTTTGTTGATTTTTTTCTATTGCTTTTCTGTTCTCTATTTTGTTTATTTCTGCCCTAATCTTAATTATTTGCTTCCTTCTACTAACTTTGGGCTTAGTTTGTTCTTCTTTTTCATTCCTTGAGGTGTAAAGTTGTCTTTTTTGAGATCTTTTCCAATGCACATGTTTGTAAACTTCCCTCCTCAGTGTTTTTGCTGCATCCCATAAGTTTTGCTTTCTTGTGTTTTTGTTTTCGTTTGTCTCAAGGCATTTTCTAATTTTCCTTTTGATTTTGCTTTTGACTCATTGGTTGTTCAAGAGTTAATTGTTTACAGATATTTTGAACTTTCTAGTTTTCCTTCTGCCATTAATATCTAGTTTCATTCCGTTGTGATCAGAAAATATATGTGGTGTGATTTCAGTCTTCTTAAATTCGTTATGACTTGTTTTGTGACCTAACAAGATGTGTCCTGGAGAATGTTCCATGTGTGCTTGAGAAGAATGTATATTTTGCTTCTGTTGAGTGGAATGTTCTGTATATGTCTATTATGTCCATTTGGTTTATAGTATTGTTCAGATCCTCCTCTGCTCCTTATTGATCTTCTGTCTGGATGTTCTACCCGTTATTGAAAATAGAGAATTGAAATTTCCTACTGTTACTGTATAACTTGTCTATTTTTCCCTTCAGTTCTGTCAATATTTGCCTTGTATATTTGAGTGCTCTGAGGTTGGGTGCATATAAATTTATAATTGTTTTTTCTTCCTGGTAAATTGACCCTTTTGTCATTATATAATGTCCTTCTTTGCCTGTTTTGTTAGTTTTTGACTTAAAAGTCTGTTTTGTCTAAGTATGGTTTTGGTTATCATTTGTATGGAATATCTTTTCCATCCTTGCACTTTCAGCCTACATGTGTCCTTAAATCTAAAGTAAGTCTGTTGTAGACAGCATATGGTTGGATCTTTTATATGTATCAGCCACTCTATCTTTTAATTGGGGAGTTTAATCCATTTACATTTAACGTCATTGATAGGGAAAGACTTACTATTGTCCTTTTGTTCATTCTTTTCTGTTTTGGAGCTTTTTTCTTCCACTTTTCTTCACTTGCTTGCTTGCTTTGTGTTGCATTGATTTCTTTTTTTTTTTTCTTTTTTAAATGAACACATGTTCTGGCCTCCTTGGTGATTATTAATGGCCAGATGCTCATACTTTTTTTTTTTTTAAAGATTTTATTTTTTTCCTTTTTCGCCCCAAAGCCCCCCGGTACATAGTTGTATATTCTTTGTTGTGGGTCCTTCTAGTTGTGGCATGTGGGACGCTGCCTCAGCGTGGCTTGATGAGCAGTGCCATGTCTGCGCCCAGGATCCGAACCAACGAAACACTGGGCTGCCTGCAGTGGAGCGCGCGAACTTAACCATTTGGCCACAGGGCCAGCCCCACATTGATTTCTTTGTAGTGACATACTTTCATTCCTTTCTCTTTTTCTTTAGTGTGTATTCTATAAATATTTTCTTTTTGGTCACCATAGGGCTTACATAAAACATCTTACAGTTAGAACAATCTATTTTAAGCTGATAACAAGGTAACTTCAATCACATACATACACTCCACACTTTTACTTCTTCCCCCTCCACACTTTATTGATGTCACAAATTACATCTTTCTATATTGTGTATCCATTAACATATTTTTATGGTTTCATTTATTTATTTATTTTTGCTGAGGAAGATTCACCCTGAGCTAACATCTGCTGCCAATCTTCCTCTTTTTTTGCTTGAGGAAGATTAGCCCTGAGTAATGTCCATGCCAGTCGTCCTCTATTTTGTATATGGGTTGCTGCCATAGCATGGCTGATGAGTGGTGTAGGTCTGGACCCAGGATGTGAACCCAGGCCGCCAAAGTGGGTGCACCAAACTTAACCACTATGCCATGGCGCTGGACCCTATACTTATTTTTTATACTTTTATCTTTTAACTTCTATATCAGAATTAAGAGTGGTTTACACACCACCCTTACAGTGTTACAGTATTCTGTATCTGTCTATATATTTAGCTTTACCAGTGAGCTTTATACTTTCACACACTTTTGTGTTGCTGTTTGGTGTCCTGTCTTTTCGTTTCAACTTGAAGGACTCCTATCATTTCTTTTTTTTTTAAGATTTTATTTTTCCTTTTTCTCCCCAAAGCCCTCTTGTACATAGTTGCATATTTTTAGTTGTGGGTCCTTCTAGTTCTGGCATGTGGGATGCTGCCTCAGCATGGCCTGATGGGGTGCCATGTCTGCGCCCAGGATCTGAACCAGTGAAACCCTGGGCTGCTGAAGCAGAGCGCACGAACTTAACCACTCGGCCATGGGGCCAGCCCCTCCTAGCATTTCTTGTCAGGCAGGTCTAGTGATGATGAACAACCTCAGCTTTTAGTTATGTGGGCATGCCTTTATTTCTTCCTCATTTTTTAAGGACCGTTTTGCTGGATATTATATTCTTGGTTAGTGTTTTTTTTCTTTAAGCACTTTGAATATGACTTCCCACTCCTTTCTGGCCTGCAAGGTTTCTGCCTAGAAGTTTACTGATAGCTTTATGTGAGTTCCATTGTACATGATGAGTCGCTTTTCTTTTTCTTCTTTCAAAATTCTCAGTCTTTGACTTGACAATTTGATTATGTGTGTCAGTGTGATTTCTTGGGTTCATCCTAGTTGGAGTCCTTTGGGCTTCTTGAATCTGGATGTTCATTTCCTTCCCCAGATTGGGAAATTTTCAGCCATTATTTCTTTAAGTAAACATTCTGTCCTTTTTTCTCTTTTCTCATAAGTCTCGTAGACTTTCTTCACTCTTTTTCATTCGTTTTTCTTTTGTCCCTCTGACTGGATAATTTCAAATGAATTTTCTTCGAGTTTGATGTTTCTTTCTTCTGCTTAAGTGTGATGTTAAACTCCTCTTATGACTTTTTCAGTTCAGTTATTGTATTCTTCAGCTCCAAAATGTCTATTTTCTATACTTTCTTTCTCTTTATTGGTATTCTCATTTTGTTCCTGCTTCATTTTCTTGAGCTTGCAGAGCATCTTTATGGTGGTTGTTTTGAATTGTTTGTCAGATAATTTGTATACCTCCATTTCACTCAGATAATTTTCTAGGGATCTGTTTTAGGTTTTTTTTGGAGCCGTGTTTCCCTATTTCTTCCTATGTCTCTTAATTTTCTGTTGGGATCTGCATATGTGAAAAAACAGACCCCTCTCACAATTTTTATGGCCTGGACTTGTACAGGAGAAGACCCTCACAAATGAGCCCAGCTAGATATTTAGGGACCACTGAAACCTTTTGAGGGTGATGTGGCTTCCCTGAGTTCCTTTGCAGTTTCTCAAGTAGAGAGCCTTGCTGGGTTTTCAGGAGCTCATAATCTCACGCTCCCTCTAGTGCCTGTTTGTGGCACTGCAAGTTCTCTCGTGCTACAGCAGCAAGCTGCCTCCACACACTCATACTCAGTGGCCACGAGGCATTCAGAATATGCCGGCTCCCCATCAGCACCCCACATCAGGTGAGACAGATGCCATTCCCTTGAGCAGCCCTGTAAAAAGCTGGTACACCAGAATTGTGTTCTCTTCTCCCTCCTGAGGGAGAGAAGCCTTGAGTTCTGTGCCTTCTCCCAGTTACACCAAGTTGTGCTGGCTGCAGGATGCCACCTCCCACTTTTTTTGGTCTCACCAGCATTCAAGAATCCATACAATGCCAGTTCTGTCAGTGCTCCAGGTGAGGTGTGACAGAAACCAGTCCTTTGGGCATCCCTCCAAAGAGTTGGAATGCTGGATGCACACTCCAAAGGAAAAATCAGAAACCGGGGTGTTCTTGCCTGGCAGTAAGCTGTCATAGCTTAGGAGAGGGGCTGACATGGGGAAAGTGAAATTGCTCTTCTTGCCCATTTCAGTGCAGCTGTTTTCAGCTTTGTGTTCCTTGGGGTATTGCAACTTCTTAGCTGGATTCTAGAAATCTCATAAAGGTATTTTTATCAAATCTGTCTATCATTGTTACAGCCATGTTTCTGTGATAGAATGAATACTATTCTGCCATGTTGCTGACATCGCTCTCTTCCCCATACTTCTTTAGACTGCTAGTTTAAGAAGTGAAATGACTTCAGGAACCCATCCACATGTTTATTATGATCCTACATGTTTGCCAATTTACAGTGAGACATTTTGAGGCCACACTGAGTATAAATAAGCACATCTTCCCTTGGTAAAGCTACATTCTGTTCTTTGCTAATTTTTCTTTTTCTGTCGTTGCAAAGTCTGGCCCCCTGGAATGGAGGGAAAGATGAGTCTGATAATAGGGATGTAAGTTGGCCTCAGTATCTAAGTTTCCTGTTTCTAGAGTACACGATGATGTATTATTTGAGACTAAAACACAAAAGGAAATGATTAAATTTTCCCCCTAGTAGGGTCTCCAAGCAAAACTGTTCATAACCGTATTAACTGTATTTTAAGACAATAATGTCTATTTTTAAAGGCTTTAAATACTTGACAAGCACTAATCAAATCATTGCATAGAATCTCATCTTAAAGGTTTAGGTGATGGCAGTAATAATCACATTTATTATAGGCAAACATGGCAGGTTTTATGTGTATCTACAGCCAGAACATAAAGTAGAAGTGTGCTGTGGTAGCTGTAAATAGTTAACGCAGACTCTTCAGTCAGAACACCTGAGTTCATATCCTAGTTCCACCACTCAGCCAGGGCATCAGGGTGAGGTTACTTAGCCTTTTTTAAATCTTGCTTTTCTTTTGTGCCTCAGTTTCCTCATGTATAAAATGGGTATGATAATAATAGCACTTACCTAGTGGGTTGTTACGTGAATTGAATGGAATGATCTATAGATAGCTAGATAGATATGAAATTTTTAGAATAGTGCCTGGTATTTAGGAAGTGCCGAATCAGTGTTTGCTATTATTAGGAGGAATTGTGATGAGATTGCTCTTTTTAAGGTTAGTAACTGTTAGATATCATGTTAAAAAAGAAAAAGATTAAATAACCTTTCTAACTCATTCACAGAGTTGAAACTGTGGGACAACCAGACAGAAGAGACAGTATAGGAGTGTGTGCAGAAAGACAGAATGGATGTGACTCTCTGCAGCGGGATCAAGCGGTGTGCATTAGTACTAACGGTAAGAGATAAATAACTGTCATTTTCTTTGAAATATGTGAATTACTGTAGTGAGATACGAATCTGTTTCAATATCACAAATTTATAGCAGGAGATGAGAAGATTTAGGACTTAGTGACATATCTCTATGGGTACTATGTGCCTGGCATTGTTCTATGCCCTTTACAAATAATAAATCATTTAATCCTTTTAACAACTTTTTGAAGTGAGGAGTAATATTATATCCGTTTTATAGAAGATGAAAAGTGAGCCACAGAGAGGTTGAGTAACTGGCTTAAACTCACATAGCTTGGAGATGGTTGAGCTGGAATTTGCACCAGATGGTCTACCTCTGGATGCTGTTTCCATAGGTCATCTAAATTCAACATAGATTAGGGAACACAAGTTCAGTAGAGATTAGGGAACTGGGAAGAGAGTTCACTTAATTTGCTATGTATCTCTGATGTTCTTTCTTCCCTTTCTCTGCAACAATCACGCTTTTGAAAGTCCCTACCAAGACGAGTTAATATTTTGTGGTGTGGGTCAAGCAGCAGGCAGAGCAAGACTCCTGTTTATTCCGTGTGAAACAATCTTGCTATCCCACAGGATGTAATTTTGTAGTTGAGTCAGGTTTCTTTTGACGCCTTCCACATGGGAAACTCCTAGTCTCTATTCTAGAAGAGTAAAACCCTGGACCAGAACTCTGAAATGTTAACGCATTTTAATTTTTTCTCCTGCCTTGGGGGTGGGGTTTGATTAGCATATACAAATGCATTATCTTTGACCAGTTGGCATTCCAAAATGTTTTCTTTATCTGCATTAGGAAGTGAGCTGTGTTACCAGCAATCTAGAATCTGTTTCAATTCTTAGTTTTTGCTCACATGTAAATGACTCTTTGCCTTAACATTTTAGGTGCAGTTTTTGTAAATGGAAAGGAAATGACTAATCAGTTGCCCGCAGTTACTTCTGGGTCCACTGTCACATTTGACATTGAAGCTGTGACTCTAGGATCCACCAATAATAACGAAGGCGGAAACTTCAAGCTTCGAGTCACTATTAGCTCAAATAACAGAGAAGTGGTTTTTGACTGGTTACTTGATCAGTCTTGTGGTTCTCTTTACTTTGGATGCTCGTTTTTCTATCCTGGTTGGAAAGTATTGGTGTTCTAGATTTCTGGATGAGTGGCTTTGGTCTGCAGGGTTTTAATGTAGCTGTCCTCAGCCCAGTTTAGTTATAGTTGATTTAAAAAGTTGTTAGATTCATTTCTCAGTTAAACTATTGGAAATGGAAATTGTTTACTGGTTTATTTTGGAATGTCTCAGCAGTAAGTGTCTTGAATATTGTGGACAAAGCCATAATGCAGTCAGTTTTATTTTTAGCATAGTATTAATTGAAATAACACATCAAAACAAAAATTTACTTGGCTTTTGCACTGTGAGCAGATACAGAAAGCCCTGTGCCCTTCCCCTTTACTTCTTTTTAATGTTGGTTATTAGAACAGAAAAACTTAATGTAACGTTGTTTTACTGAATCTCCATCTTTTAAGGGTCCAAAGCCGTGTAAGACATTAGAATAAAACCACAGGAATAGACAAGATGGAAGCCAGAGTTCTGTAAAATGCATTCACTCGTGTGCCCTCCACGTGAATGTTGACTGTACTCTCCATGTTCAGGTGTCTGTAAGCAGTATTGAATTTTATGTCATGTTCAGTAATCTTTCAGTCCCAAAAGCATGATAATATTTGCGTTTTTAAATGTTCTGAGCAAATGTCTAACATAGTCAAAGTATTTTCTTTTGTTCTTTCCTTGCAATTCCTTGCAATTCAATTCATGATAGGCTAGAGGATTTTTACAGGGTAAAACTACTTACGGAAGTAGTATGCACAGCAGTGTTAGCTGTTCACTGCCCGTCATGTGCACATGTGCATATCCAGCCTCAGAGATGTGCATGTTACTATCCGGAAGGTGTGAGCTGCAGTCCAGTTTAATGTCAGTTTTATAAATGGTCTTTTAGTGGACCAAGCAAATATTGGGTAAATACTTGACCTATTTTTTGGAAAACTTAAATTTGTGTAAAATATTTATTTGAAGGACTTACTTAGTATGTAAAAATGATTATCTTGCTATACCAGCCTACAGATTTTTTTTTAATGTGAATTTCTTTTTTTTCATTTTTAACAGTAGAAAAGTGGAAGAGCAAGTTTGATATTTTTGTAAGGTAATTTATTTGGGGATTCAAGTTCCCTGTTGGACAATCATGACCTTTTCCCTTGCCTTTTTATATATAAGTAAGTCGTCTTTCACTTGTTCAGTGATTGTTAAGAAGATGTGCTAGAATGTAGATGCCTCGTCCAGCTGTCTGAAACAAAATAAAAAACTAAAAGTTGTGTGTGTATTTTTTTCTTCCATGAGATTGATGAATCTAATTTTAATCTTTCCTTTTAAGTAGAGGGAGAAAAGAGTTTATTTGTGGCTCTATCTCATTTTAACTCATTTTAAAATGAGTTAACTCTCATTTTAACTCATATCATTGCAACTTGTGAAAAGTTACTTATACTTTCTTATATTTTGTGTATCTGATACAAAGCATGGTGCCTGACATGCACAAAAAATGTTTGATTGAATAAATGTAGATGAGTTATTATCTCCAGAACATCTTCATCTCATTCCCTTCATTCAGCAGATATTTATTGAACATCTTTATTGTCCTCCATACGAGAATGGCATCTTAAATCTATACCAATAGAATCTGCTTTTCATAGAAGTGACTGAAACCTGACTTAGTTTTGGACCGAAGTGAATTGTAATATTTTGAACTCTGAAACTAATTTAAATATCAGGTTTTTTTCTTGAGCTGTGAACTGAAGATTTTGTTAAAAGCCAATACATTCTGTTTAAATAGATGAAGGAACCTAGTATTCCAAATCTGTTTGTGTGCGTGGAGGGGCAAGATAATTTGGGTGATGATAATGATAAGAATTGATATTTATTGAACCCCTACTCTGTGCCAGGCACAATGCTAAATTTTCAGAATGCATTCATTAATCTCATTTAATCCACATATCCTGCTTATGATACTGTTCCTATTATTTCTCCTTTACGGATGAGAAAACTTAAGCTCAAGAGATATGAGCTAATTTGTCTAAGGTCATGACCAGTAACGAGTCTAGTCAGGACTCTGACCCAGACCTGTTTCACCGTGGAGCCCCACCTCTTAACCATTCTGCTCCTGGGAGGCGTGGACACTAAGGGGAAAGCCCCAGGTGGGGTAAGTGGTAGAACCTGCAGGAGGAGCACTGAAGAAGGACTCGCTGAATCTGCCTGAAGATCTCAGGGAGCAAAGTAGAATCTTAAAACGTGAGTCGAAATTTGATAAACACAGAACTGGAATTTGAAACAGAAGGGCAAGAATTTGCAGTCATGACGGAGGTAAGAACAGTGTGTGTTAGGACGTCCCCCAGCATCCTGGTGGGCCTGTGGAATGTGAGACTGCGGTGAAGGTCTGAGGGGTGCAGAGAAGTTGCGTGTTTTTGAAACTGCCAAACTGCTTTCCAAAGGGGCTGTAGCATTTTCACATTCCCGCTAGCAATGTGTTCTCTGAATCCTCCCCAGTATTGGTTGTCACTGTTTTTCATTTTAGCCTTTCTGATAAACGTGTGGTGGTATCTCATTGTGGTTTTAATTTGCGTTTCCCTAGTGGCTAATGATGTTGAAAATCTTTTTTACACGCTTATTTGCCATCAGTAAATCCTCTTCGGTGAAATGTCTTTTACCCATTTTCTAATTGGATTGTTTACTCTTAAATTTTAATATTTCTTTATATATTCTAGATATTAGTGTGTTGTTGGGTATGTGGTTTGCATATGTCTTGTCTTTAGCTTGTCTTTTCATTCTTTTACCAAGGTCTTTTCCAGAGCACAAGTTGCTAATTTTGATGAAATCTAATTTATTAATTTTTCTTTTATGTATCAAGCTTTTGGTGTCAAGTCTAAGAAGAACACTTTGCCCTAGATCCCAGAGATTTTCTCCTATGTTTTTCCCTAAAAGTTTTATAGTTTAACATTTTACATTTAAGTCTGTGATCCAGTTTGATTTAATTTTTGTATAATGTGTAGACGTAAGGTTAAGGTTCATTTGGGAACATATCTGTTCATAGGGATGGCCAATTGCTCCGGCATCATTTGTTGCAAAAGCCATTTTTCCTGCATTGAATTACTTTTGCATCTTTGTCAAAAATCAGTTGGGCATATTTGTGTGCATCTATTTCTGGGTTCTCTTTTCTCTTCCCTTGATCCGTGGGTCTGTCCCTCTGCCCGTACCACACAGTATGATTACTGTAGCTATATAATGTTTTAAAATTAGGTAGACTGATTTTTGTCTTTTTCAGAATTGTTTTAGTTATTCCAGTTCCTTTGCCTTTCTAGATAGATTTTAGAGTAATCTTTCCTCTATCTACAAGAAAATCTTCCTGGGATTTTGATAGGAATTGTGTTAAACCTTTATATCAGTTTGGGAAGAGTTGACATCTTTACTGTATTTCGTCTTCAAATCCATAAACACAGTATTTCTTTCCTATTTAGATCTTTGATTTCTTTCATCTGCACCTTTTAGTTTTAGGCATGCAAGTTCTTCCACATGTTTTGGTACATTGACACCTAAGTATTGCTTTTTTTTTTTTTTTTAGTAATTATAAATGATATTGTATTTTTAATTTGATTTCCACATGCTCATTCCTAATATATAGAATTGATCTTTGTATGTTTGTCTTGTATCCTGCCAAATTGCTGAACTCAGTTTTTTTCCTCCCTTGAGATTTCTTCCTCTTTGACCCAAGGATTTTCTAGAAATGTGTTGTTTAGTTTCTGAGTGTCTGGAGATTTTCCTGTTATCTTTCTGTTATTGATTTCTAGTTTGATTATATTGTGATTGGAGAACACACTTTGTGTGATTTCCATTCTTGGGATTTGTTTTATGTCCCAGGATATAGTCAGCCTTGGTATATGTTTTATAGGCACTTGAAAATACTGTGTGTTTTGCTGTAAATGGGTGAAATGTTTTATAAATGTAGGCTAGATCCTGTTGGTTGATGGTGATGGAGAGTTCTACTGTGTCGCTGATTTTCTGTCTAGTTGCTCTGTCAATTCTTGAGAGTATTGAAGTCTCCAATTGTAATTGTGGGTTTATCTATTTCTCCTTAGAGTTCTGTTAGTTTTTGACTCACGTCTTTTGCAATTCTTTGGTTTTTTATGAATGGTGCACTTAGCATTGCTATATGACCATTTTATTACAGTGTCTCTCACTGTCTCTGGTAGTTTTCTTTGCTCCAAAGTCTACTTTATCTGGTGTTAATATAGCTGTTTCTGCTTTCCTTTGATTAATGTTTGCATATATATTTTTTCCATCCTTTTACTTTCAGCTTGTCTATGTCATTATATTTGGAATGAGTTTCTTGTAGGCAGCATATATTTGAGTCATTTAAAAAAATTTATTCTATCAATCTCTGTGTTTTTTTGGTATTATTTATATTTACATTTATTTGGTATTATTTACATTTAATGTTATTATTTATATGTTGCTCAGAGCTTAAGTCTGCCGTTTTTCTTTTTTGTTTTCTGTGTGTTCTCTCTGGTTTTTATTTCTCTGCTTTAATTTCCCGCATTCTTGTGGGTTACTTGAACATATTTTAGAATTCCATTTTGATTTATCTATAGTGTTTTTGAGAGTTTCTGTGTATAGCTTTTTTAATAGTAGTTCTAAATATTATATACATATATGTACATAATATATACTATATATACACATTAATATATGTGTATATATAGTATATATGTTGTGTGTGTATATATAACTTAGCCATTTTATATATATATTTTTCATTTTATATCTATCTACCTTATCAGTCTATTGGTCTGATGATTTTACCAGTTCAAGTGAAATACAGAATCCTTACCTCTCTTTATCCTTTCTGCATTTACAACATAATTTTTGTTCTTAAATATTTTCTCTACATAGATTTAGAGCCACATCAGACAACTTCTGCTTCAACCATAAAATATTTTAGAAGACTCAGAAGGAAAACCTATTGTATTTACCTGTATTTCTGCTTACTGTGTTCTTTCTTCCTCCATCATGTTCCAAGTTCCTTCTTTTATCATTTTCTTTCTGTTTAGAGAACTTCCTTTAGCCATTCTTTTAGGATAAGCCTACTGGTGAAAAAGTCTCTTCATTTTCTTTTATCTGAGAATATCTTGATTTCCCATTAATTCCTGAAGGATATTTCCACTGAGTATAGGATTCAGGGTTGACAATTCTTTTCTTTCAGTACTTGAAAAATATTGTGCCACTTCCCATGGTTTCTGATGAAAAATCTGCTGTCATTTTAATTGTTTTCCCTTGTAGATAAACTGTCATTTTTCCCTGGTTGCTTTGAATATATATGTTTTTTCTCTTAGTTTTTGGAAGTTTAATTATGACATGTCTTTGCTTGGATTTCTTTTCAGTTATCCTGTTTGTTTTCCTCAGCTTCTTGAATCTGTAGTTTTATGTCTCTTGTGAAATTTGGGAAGTTTTCGGCCATTATTTCGAGTACTTTTTTCATTCCTCCCTCTTTTTCTTCTTCTGGGACTCCAATGACACAAATTTTACATCTTTTGTATAGTCCCACTGATTCCTGAGGTTCTGTTTTGTTGGTTTTTTTTGGTCTGTTTTCTCTCCCTTGTTCAGATTGGGTTATTTCTGTTGTTCTCTCTTCTAGTTCGCTGATTCTTTGCTCTGTCACCTCCTTTCTCTGTTGGGAGCATCTACTGAGCTTTTTATTTTGTTATTTTGGGTATTGTATTTTCCAGTTCTAAAATGTCCATTTGACTCTTCTTTATATCTTCTCTTTCTTTGCCAAGACTTCCTGTATTCTTTGCTAAACTACTGATTTTCTCATTTCTTTCTTTTTTATTGAGTTCATAATAGTTTATATCATTGTGAAATTTCAGTTGTACGTTATTTCTTGTCTGTCACCACATAAGTGCTCCTCTTCACCCCCATGTCCACTCCCCACCCTCCTTATCCTGGTAACCACTGAACTCTTTTCTTTGCCCATGTGTTTGTTCATATTCCACATATGAGTGAAATCATACAGTGTTTGTCTTTCTCAGTCTGGCTTATTTCACTTAGCATAATTCCCTCCAGATCCATCCATGTTGTTGCAAATGGGATGAATTTGTCTTTTTTTCTGGCTGAGTCGTAGTCCATTGTATAATATACCGTATCATCTTTATCCATTCATCAGTTAATGGGCACTTGGGTTGCTTCCATGTCTTGGCTATTGTGAATAGTGCTGTGATGAACACAGGGGTGCATATGTTACTTTGGATTGTTGATTTCAAGTTGTTTGGGTAGATATCCAATAGTGGGATAGCTGGGTCATATGGTAGGTCTATTTTTGTTTTTTTGTGGAATCTCCATACTGTTTTCCATAGTGGCTGCACCAGTGTGCATTCCCACCAGCAGTGTATGAGGGTTCCCTTTTCTCCACACCCTCTCCAACATTTGTTATTTTTGGTCTTAGTGATTATAGCCATTTTAACAGGTGTCAGGTGGTATCTTAGTGTAGTTTTGATTTGCATTTCCCTGATAATTAGTGATGTTGAACATCTTTTCATGTGTTTATTGGCCATCTGTAGATCTTCTTTGGAAAAATGTCTGTTCATATCCTCTGTTCATTTTTTGATTGTGCTGTTTGTTTTTTTGTTGTTCAGTTGTGTGAGTTCCTTATATATTATGGAGATTAACCCCTTGTCAGATATATGATTTGCAAATATTTTCTCCCAAGTGATGGGTTGTCTTTTGTTTTGGTCCTAGTTTCTTTTGCCTTGCAGAAGCTCTTTAGTCTGATCAAGTCCCACTTGTTTATTTTTTCTTATGTTTCCCTTGTCTGAGAAGACATGGTATTTGAAACGATCCTTTAAGTTCAGTGTCACAGAGTGTACTACCTATATTATCTTCCAGGAGTTTTATGATTTCAGGACTTATCTTCAAGTCTTTGATCCATTTTGAGTTTATTTTTGTGTATGGCGTGAGATAATGGTCTACTTTCATTCTTTTGCACGTGGCTGTCCAGTTTTCCCAATACATTTATTGAAGAGACTGTCTTTTCTCCATTGTATCTTCTTGGCTGCTTTGCCGAAGATTAGCTGTCCCTAGATGTGCGGTTTTATTTCTGGGCTTTCAGTTCTGTTCCATTGATCTGTGTGCCTGTTTTTGTACCAGTACCATGCTGTTTTGATAACTATGGCTTTGTAGTATATTTTGAGGTCAGGGATGTGATGCCTCCAGCTGTGTTCTTTTTTCTCAGGATTGCTTTAGCAATTCGGGTCTTTGGTTGCCCCATATGAATTTTAGGGTTCTTTGTTCTATTTCCGTGAAGAATGTCATTGGGATTCTGATTGGGATTTCCTTGAATCTGTAGATTGCTTTGGGGAGTATGGATATTTTAACTTTGTTTTTATTCTTCCAATTCATGTGCACGGAATTTCTTCCCATCTCTTTATGTCATCATCTATTTCTTTCAGTAATGTCTTATAGTTTTCATTGTATAAGTCCTTCACCTCCTTGGTTAAATTCATTCCTAGATACTTTCTTCTTTTTATTGTATTGTGATTGTAAATAGAATTGTATTCTTGAGTTCTCTTTCTGTAAGTTTGTTATTAGAGTATAGAAATGCAATGATTTTTGTAAGTTGATTTTGTACCCTGCGACTTTACTGTAGTTGTTAATTATTTCTAATAGTTTTCCGATGGATTCTTTAGGGTTTTCTATATTTAAGATCATGTCATCTGCAAACAGCGAGAGTTTCACTTCTTCACTCCCTTTTGGACTCCTTTTATTCCTTTTCTTTTCCAATTGCTCTGGCCAAAGCCTCCAGTACTATGTTGAATAAGAGTGATGATAGTGGGCACCCTTGTCTTGTTCCTGTTCTCAGGGGGATGGTGTTCAGTTTTTCCCCATTAAGTATGATGTTGGCTGTGGGTTTGTCATATATGACCTTTATTATATTGAGGTAATTTCCTTCTATCCCCATTTTGTTAAGAGTTTTTATCATAAATGGCTGTTGGATCTTGTCAAATGCTTTCTCTGTGTCTATTGAGATGATCATGTGGTTTTTATTCCTCATTTTGTTGATGTGGTGTATCACATTGATTTGCAGATGTTGAACCATCCTTGTGTCCCTGGTGTAAATCCCACTTGATCGTGATGTATGATCTTTTTGATGTATTGCTGTATTCAGGTTGCCAATATTTTCTTGAGGATTTTTGCATCTATGTTCATCAGTGATATTGGCCTGTAGTTTTCCTTTTTTGTGTTGTCAGGCTTTGGTATTAGAGTGATGTTGGCCTTGTAGAATGTGTTAGGATGATTTTTTCCTTTCTTTCAAGGATGTTCATAATTGATCATGGAAACATGTTTATCATGGTTGGTATAATGGGTAGTCTTATGTGTCAACTTGACTGGGCCAGAGGATGTCCAGACAGCTAGTTAAACCTCATTTCTGGGTATGCTGTGAGGGTGTTTAGGGAAGACGTTAGCATTTGAATTAATGGACTCAGTAAAGCTGATGGCCCTCCCCAGTGTGGGTGGGCATTACTCAGTCTGTTGAGGGACTGAATAGAACACAATGGGACATGGATCTGAGCTGGGACATGGATCTCCTGTCCTCTGTGCTTCTGGTTCTAGGGCCTGCAGATCTGGACTGGAATCTACAGCAGTGGCCCTCAGGCCATCAGTGGCTTTCCTGGGTTCCCAGCTTGCAGACAGGAGGTTGTGGGACTTCTCAGCCTCCATAATCTTGTATTGGTTCCCTTTTTCTGGAGAACTCTAATACAACTGCTTTAAAACCTTTGTCAGATAATTCTGATATCTTTGTCAGGCTGGTATTTGCATCTGTTGTCTTTCTTCATTCAGTTAGAGATCTTTCTGGTTTTTGGTATGAGGATTGATTTTCTATTGGAACATGGACATTTTTGTGTTATATTATGAGACTGGATCTATTGAAACCTTCCCTGTCAGATGGCTTTTTGACACTATCCCAGCAGGAGAAGATTGAGGGGAGGGGCACTGCCTCATTCCTGCTGTAAGGAGATGGAAGTGTAGCTTCTACTTGGCCTCTGCTGACTGCCAAGGAGACTCCTTGTTACTGCATGGGTGTGGGAGTCTGGTCCCTTATGTGATCTCCACTCACACTTATTACTGCTGGTGGGAGTGGAAGTCCAGGCTTCCCTGTCACCACGGGGGTGGGAGGCCTCGTCCCTACCGGGTGGGGTGAAAGTACTGTCTCCCTACTTGGCCTTCTCCAACACCATTCTGGTAGAGGTGTTGGGGTGCCTCCTTACAGCCTTGTGAGTGTGGAAGTCTAGGCTCCCCACTTGGTCTTTGCTAACGTTGGTGGGGTAAGGACAGTTTTTTCTGTAGTTATATTAGTTTCCTGGGGCTACCATAACAAATTACCGTAATCTTGGTGGCTTAAAACAACAGAAATTTATTCTCTTACAGTTTTAGAGGCCAGAAGTCTGAAATCAAGGTGTTGGCAAGACGGTGGTCCTGCTACCAAGGGTCTAGGGAAGAATCTCTCCTTGCCTGTGCCAGCTTCTGGTGGCTCCAGGCCTTCCTTAACTCAGTGCTGCCTAACTCCAATCTCTGCCTCCGTCTTCACATGGCCACCTCCTTCTGTCTCTTAAAGGACACTGTGTTGGATTTAAGACCCACCCAGATAATCCATGATATTTTCAGCTCAAGATCCTTAGCTTATTTGTATCTGCGAAGACTCTTCCCAAATAAGGTCATTGTCGCAGGTTCCAGGTTGTGGACGTATCTTTTTGTGGGCCTCCCTTCAACCTCATACAGTGGTGTTTGATGGAGCAGGGTGGTGATTGGCCAAAAGTTTCTGTCCTGCTAGGCTGCCCTTTTCCTGGTGCTTTGGCTGGAGAGGGCAGGCTTTTGTTGGGGCTTTTTTTTGGTCTGTGCCTGTTGGCATTTCCAGGTTGCTGGCTTCTTCAGGCCCAAGTCTGGGATACACAAGACAAAAAGAGAACCCAAGGAATGCACAGTGGTGAGTTCCTTGGGTTTCGAGGTCTCCAGCCAGTTGGCCCTCTTTCAGAATCTTCTTATGTTTGTTTTATATATATTTTCCAGGGTTTTTAGTTGTACTTAGTAGGAGGAATAGGGAAAATACACTAGTCCATCTTCTCAGAAGCATAAATTCTGAAGCTATATAATAGGTTTTAATATCAAAACATAAAAATAGAAGAAGTAGAAGAGACCAAAAGTAAATACAGCTCTTATAAGGAGTTAGCCTGTAGAGGGGAGCAGAGTAAGCATCTGGGTCCTCTGTAAATACGAAGGATTTAGTCCAAGATCAAGAAGTGAGACTTACTCAGTTATTGTTAGCAATAAGCTATTGTGACAACTATTTTTGACAGCAGCACAGTCATTTAGGTCCCTCCTGACGTGGTTCAGAACTCTCCACACGCATATAAATCCATCAGTGCCAGAAGGTGTCGTTCGCTCTGCTCAGATGCAGTGTTGCATTTCGTGTTTCCTGTATCCCGTGTCTCCCGCTTTCTTAGATTGTTCATTTAGTGGAGCGCTTCCTCCATTTCCTAGGAAAGGGTGCCCACGAGGTAAAGTTGTTGAGAAATAGAGGGCTGAAAATCTCTTTATTCCACCTTGCGCTTGGTTGTGACCGGTTAAGAATTCTAGGTTGGAGATCATTTCCCCTCAGATCTGCACGTGTTGCTCTGTTCTAGCTTCTGGTGTTGGAAAGCCGGCTGAGGCCTGTTGATTGGTGTGTTGTGCGTCTTTTCTCCTTGGGAGACTGTGATAGCTTCTCTTTATTCTCCGTCTTCCTCAGTTGGTGTAATACTCCGCTGTGGAACTCACTTAACTGCTGACCCTGTGGGTGTTTGAGGTCGTGACACTGCTTTAAACCCAGTGGATTATGAATTCCCTGAGGTTTTGTATCTTCCATAGCGATTGTTCTCAGCCCTGGCTGTACATTAGAATTTCCTGGAGAGCTTTTAAACACAGCAAAGATTCTGATTTAATTGGTATCAGTGGAGCTCAGGCTCTTTTATTTTCCTTTCAAGACATGAAATGATTCTATTCTAAAGGCAGATTTGGGAGTAACTGCTCCAAAGTAACTAAACGTTGGTCTCCATAGTCATTTTTTGTAAATCTAAATTTATTTTATTTAAAAGACTATCCTGAAATTATCCTTCTTCCTCTTTTTGTACTGTCTGTTTTTTTTTTGAGATTGGCACCTGAGCTAACATCTGTTGCCAATCTTCTTTTTTTTCCTCCTCTTCTCCCCAAAGTCCCCCCAGTACGTAGTTGTGTATTTAGTTGTGAGAGCCTCTGGTTGTGCTGTGTGGGACACCGCCTCAACATGGCCTAATGAGTGGTGCCATGTCCACGCCCAGGATCCAAACCGGTGAAACCCTGGGCTGCCGAAGCAGAGCACGTGAACTTAACCACTCGGCCACAGGGCCGGCCTCTTGTCAGTCCTTTTATAAAATGAGAATGACAGTAGATATTAGGTTTGCTTGTTTTATTTGTAAATCTTCTTATCTGACAAAATAAAAAGTCATAAATTTTTAAAATCTATATTACTGGTGTGGGAAATCCAAAAGTCTGAGATCTCCTTATCCCCCTACATTTCCTGATAGATGGGCATCTGACAAACACTTTTTTTGTTTAAAGATTTTTTTTTTTCCTTTTTCTCCCCAAAGCCCCCCCGTACATAGTTGTATATTCTTCGTTGTGGGTCCTTCTAGTTGTAGCATGTGGGACGCTGCCTCAGCATGGTTTGATGAGCAGTGCCATGTCCGTGCCCAGGATTTGCACCAACGAAACACTGGGCCGCCTGCAGCAGAGAGCACAGACCTAACCACTCGGCCATGGGGCCAGCTCCCTGACAAATACTTTTGAACCAAGTAGTATTTTTCTTTTTAAAAAACAAAAACCATATTCAGTAAAATAAAACTAATTTCTCTCACAAAAGCTTTTATCCCATGAAATTTAATGTTGATTAAAACAAAATTGACCTTTCTGTCTCCCTTCTATTCTAAGGCAATGTTAGCAAACTTGTAGTTTCGTGGGAGAATTAGACTCTGTTAATATAATCTCAGGAGACTTCCATGTTCTTAAAACAGCTCGTGGAAGGAGGAGCGAGCTTATACAATCTAGCTTGTACTTTTTGTCTTCGGAGATGGGAGCGGAGGATTGAAGGTGGCAAAACCGTGTGGTTGCAGGAAGGAGACAGGGATGCTAACCCGGGGTGGGTTACTGTGCCAGGTACCTTGTTGAAGGAGGCGTTTTCATCCCCTTGTACGAAACACGGGAAACAAAATCAGTGTGGTTAAGTGACTTTCTGAGTTTTGAAGCTGCAAAAGCACCAAAGTTGGCCTTCAAACCAGGTCTGTGAACTATCAATTCGTCCATCTCACAACCCTGTGTCCACGCTGCCCTCTGTCCCCAGAACACTAATTTGGGATTAGACACTTTGAAACGTGGTTTCCTGAAACATGAGTGTCTCCCTTTCTGGAGTTTAAAATTCACAAGGACAGGAACAATGTCTGGCTCATTCATCTTTGCATCTTCATGCCTAACTAAGGCAAAAGCCATAGTGGGTACTCAGTAAGTATCTAATAAATAAATAAGGCTCCGTAAGCCGAATTACCCACAGGGCAACCACAGTCCTTCTCCTGAAAGTCCTCACAGAAGAACCAGCTCCCCAAATAAAAAGAGAAATAGGACTAACTTAGAATCCGCCCCGAAGAAAACCTCCGTTGGATTAGTGAAGAAGGAGGGAGCTAAGATTTATGGGACCGCTGTTACATTCCAGCTACTGTACTGGGTGCTTCATAAAGTTAAGTGTCAAGATATAAAAAACTTTTATTGTGATACCTGTATAACTCCATCCTTTCTCTGGAGTAAGAAGCCATAAATCTACCGCAGAGACACATGCCTGTTTAGGGACAGGAGAAGGAAGAAGTAAAGTGACCGTGTTTTGACCCAGGAGGCTTGAGAGAATCCTTGAAACAAGATCTGAGTCTTACCCAACTTCCATCCCTGGTGCTTCGGACGAGTGCTGGCACGTACTCAGTAGATGATCGAATGGCTGCTCGTGGTAGCGTGCTACAAGAGCAGGTGGAAGCTTATTGCATTCTGAAAAAGGATGGGGTAGCTTGGACACAAATAGGATTCCAGGGGATGGTGTGCCTGCAGCTGGCTAAAGCTTTGCCATGTGGTAGGATGGTAGTCAGAAATGGGGACGACAGTAGATAAAATACAGCAGTCCGGGAGATATCAATCTTGTTCCCTAGGACCAGCTTCATAAAGTGATTCATCCCAATCTTAACGTTTGTCTAAGAATGTAGTTGAGTGAATTTTTATCCCTTAAAAATCAACTTTACACTTGTAGGATATAGTACATAGGAACAGAAGATGCTCCAGAAATTGCACTGTAGACTCCATACTGAGAGCACCAGAGTGTACGGGGCGTACTTAAGTGCTGCTGTGCCCGGTACTCCACTTGGCTGGGAAGGAGAATGCATACATGAGAGGTAAGACTGGAAGGATAGATGAAGATCAAGGAGGAAGAGCATGAGTTTTACTCTTGTCAACAATGGGGAACCATTAGTGATAAGATCTCTGCTTTAATATGGTACTTGGTGTAATTAACAAAACCTCATGTATTTCCTCTTTTCTAGGAACAGCATGCTAATTAGATTACTTTAACAAAGAGAAGATATAAATTGAATGTTTTTGAAACTATTTTTGACAGTGAACTTCCTTTTTTTACTTAATTCAGTACAAATTTACTGTGTTCCAAGTTCTGTGCTGGGCACTTAGCCATTCTACCAGGTTCCCAGTGAGAAATCATCTCTTTGAACTCCCTTTTCTATTTTTTTAGATTTAATTTTTGAATCTAAGAACTACAAAAACAAAAAATAGGTAGTACATTTAGACGTTTCAAAATAGCAGTGAAAATCCTCTTCCTCATCATCCTTTTCTTTAGCTATCTCCGGAAAGCAGTTGTTTCTGTGTATCCTTTTAGACATATCCTATTACCCAAGCAAATAGGGCACATACTAGGGGACCAGCCCCGTTGCCTAGTGGTTAAGTGCTGCATGCTCTGCTTCAGCAGCCCAGGTTCATTTGCTAGGTGCAGACCTAAACCACTCGTTGGTGGCCATGCTGTGGCAGCAACCCACATACAAAATAGAGGAAGACTGGCACAAATGTTAGCTCGGGGCAAATCTTCAGCAAAAAAAAAGAGGGCACATATTAATTTTTTAAATTTTTTTAAAAAATGGAAGCACACTAGAAACTGTTCTCTACCTTTTAAGTTATATCTTGGCATTTGTTCCACAAAAACACCTTCCTGATCTCTTTTTCATGGCTGCATAGTATTCTACTTACATGGATGTAAAATTACTTATATAACCAGTCACCTACTGATGACTTGCATCTAATGTGCTATTTTCAACACTGGTAACAATTGTCATTTTACACATTTCAGTTTATCTGTAGAGAAATTCCTAAAGATGGAATTGTTAGGGTAAAGGTTAAATGCATAGTGATTTTAATAGGAAGCACTACATTACTCTCTTTAGAGTCGTACCAACTTATTTTCCCACTAGAAACGTCAAGTGCCCATTTCCCTATTTCTTGCCACCAGTGTTACTAGCAAACTTTCATCTTTAGCAGGTTACATCTGTGTTCTTGATCTCATTCCTTCCTTTTTTTGCTAACTTTTGGCTTTGGTCTTCTCTCTCCTCGTCCTCTCAGTTCACAATCATGCTCAACCTTCACATCCACTCCACAGAATTCTTCCTTTTACTGTCTCCCTCTTGCCCCATTTTCCGCATACTCTTTGTGATAAACTTCTCCAACTCATTTTCCTTTTACTAAATGCATTAAACCTGTTTTCTATCACCTAACTCCCTTGAAGTTGCCATCTTATTCATTTCCATTGTGTTATGGGACTACTACTTCCTGTTTGAAACTCCTCTTGGCTTCTCACTCTGCATATTAGTTCATTTTTATTCCTTTGTACTGCATCACCAGCCAACAGTTACTTCTCAGGCACTGACTTCACAACAGGCAGTTTTCTAGTGGTTGATCTTTCACCTGCACTATTACAGTAGCTTCCCAGTGTAGGGCTTCTCCCCTCCCAAATTCTTAAGAGCCCTGGCTCACGTGAAACAGTTATTTTGTGTCATCTGTGCAGTAAATCTCCAAATGCTTCCTAGAGCCTAAAATCCAAACCCTTAGCATGGCACATAGAGCTCTCAGTTCATGTCATCATGTCACCAAATATCTGAGCACCAACTAAGGCCATTAGGCAGTACTAAGGTCAGTGAGACTGACTTAGCAGTCTAATGAAAAGGTGACGAGTGCTTGAAAGAAATCCTTATAGCGAACTTGGGAAGCAAAGAGGGGCACTCAATTAAAAGCAACATGTGTAGAGGCAACAAGCTATTACTAATAAATAAAGCAAGAACAACTGAATTGTCAACTCTTCTGTAGTGTTTTCCCCAACTCTTCTAGACTTAACTTCAACAACTACTGACCTCATAGAATGTAGTATGTAATTTTATTATACAATATACCATTTTACTTTATAGTTTTCATAGCCCACTCTAGTCTATGAGGTTTTTTTTTTTCGGTGATGAAGATTAGCCCTGAGCTAACATCTGTGCCAGTCTTCCTCTATTCTTTGTATGTGGGATGCCTCCACAGCATGGCTGATGAGTGGAGTAGGTCCACACAGGATCCGAACCCCGGGAACCTGGGCCACCAAAGTAGAGTCCACAGAACTTAAACCACTTGGCCATGGGGCCAGCCCCTAGTCTATGAGCTTTGTAAAGGCCAAGATAAATTCTTTTTCATTAAAAAGAAAAAATCCACAACCAAAGATGTGTAGGTATTAGGCTAACTAATATTGACATTACTCTGAACTATAAACTGAAAAATATTTTTTCTGTATTACCACAAATAATATACTAGTTGCAGCTGATGTTACTAGAAGCAAAGCAGGAGTTCACGTGAACTTTCTTCTCAGTTTCTGGGAGCTCTGCCCGATGGGTGTACTCTTCTGGCTCTTCATCCTAGCCAAGCCAAAGGTTTACTGCATGGATTAACAATGCATCATAATATTAATAAAAACAAAACAATACAGCTTTTATATTATTGAACTTTATGTACAAAATCATTTGATTTCAAATAAACATTTAATGTAAAAACAAACGTTCTTTTAAACTGAATTTTTTTTTTACATCTACTGTACCATTCAAATGTTTTACCATCTTACATGATTTCTTCAAAATCTCTTATCAAGGGTACATATAGAAAAGCATTTTTTTATAAATAGAAACAAAGGGATTTTTTCAGCTTTTATTATAAGATGACATAAAAAGTTTACTCAACAGAAGTAATTTCATTACTATTTGGGGGAGGGAATCACCAACTTTTTGTGCAAACGATGCTAGCCTTCTTTTAAGCATTAAGAGCATAGCTGCTTAAGAAATGACATAAGCAATAATTCTACCCTACATCTCCCCTAAAATAATCTATTTGTACATATGTGCACAGCTTTAGCAAATTAAAGCCCGAGAGAAATGCTCGAGGTCCACTGTCCAGAGGCATGATCCGAGTTCACTGTAACTCTGCATTTGGAGAGCTCACCAATCAAGGAGTCTGTAATGAAAGCTGCAGTTTCCCTCCTTCCTATTTTTTAACACAAAAATCAATGACTAAGAACTTAATACTGGATGACAAATCACATCCACACTATTAGTTAAATAGCCTCACAGTTAAACACATCTTAAAGACCAATCAAATCAGTATTTACATTTTATAAATTTCTGAAGACACCATTAGAAAGCTTATATATCCCTTCATTAAACAAAATAGGGAACTGCATCTGATGGTGGTGGAATGAAATAAAAAAATTAAAAATACCTGTATTTACAGCAGCATTGATCCTTTATAAATAAAGAATATGAAAATGCAATTATCTTTAAGGAGAATAAAAAATCGAGGTGATGTTGCTCAACCACAGTGCTTGGAGCTGGAATAGAAACCTATTGGTGCTTGTTAATGTGCCAGTAGTGAAACCACTTTCTGTTGGAGAAAATCCAACTGCAAATATGTGCAGAAAACACATAACACAGGGCAAAATTGCTCAAAACGATTCAAGTCAGCTTATCTGTATTGGATATTCTAATCATGAAATACATTACAAAGACATCCTTGCAAAGAAAAAAAGTTCCAACATTTTCTGGTTCATTTTTATAGAACATTTCCTCCCTCAAAGTGGCATCTTGAAAATCTCAAACTCATTCTTCCCTTGGTTTACAATCCTAATGAAAAGATGTGGACAGCTGAATTTTCCATGTGATTACCTAATTGATAAAACAAAAACAGCAAAATGTTCAAGTTTAAAAAATATACTGGGTGAGCAATGCACTAAAATTATCCACATAAAAACAAATGGTCAGTAACCTTATAGACCAACATGACACTTCACTGTTGACAATTTGAAAAATTAACATCTTCTCAAACAGGCCTAAGATGAAGAAGTGCTATTTTAAAATTGTAAAATGAACTTATATAATGCAAAATATCTTACATTGTAATTTTTCATTCCAAATTGATAAAATGATTTCAAAATCAAGGATCAAGGTTTGATTGCAAATAATAATGCAACATAATTTCACAAAAAATCTTCAATTTTTAAAAAAGGGAATCACATTCCAATTTTCCCTCCCCAAGAAAATGTCTCACAATTACAAAGTAGAAAAACGGCCAGTCACAATGCAAAAAACATAATTTAAATATATGAAATAACTTCCAGATTATCAATTCAATATATTTCATAAGACAACTGTTGAAGTTAAAAATACTTTCTTTGAAGTATTGCTTTTCATGCTCAAACTAGAGAATGTTTTAATGACATCAATAAAACTGATATATATCTAATCTGCATAATGAAGTGAAGTAGAACCCTGATAAAAATATCCTTGTTGAAATCATTTACTTCATCTAACAGTGCCTGTTTGGAACTTATGATGAAAAACAGAAACAAAACTCTTCCTAGAGGCTGAATTCCCTAGAATGCAATTTCAGTGTTTGTCCATAACATGGGGTTAGGCCTTTTCTTTTCAGAGTTTTTGCTTTTTGCTCTGTTTTGAAACCCCTGAGACACCGTCTGTTTCCAAAGCTTTCTCTTTTGAGTTAATGTCACTAAATCCGTTTGCTGTCCCATTTTGTTCTTCAGTGATTTCTTCATTTGCAGGGGAAGCAGATTCTCCTTTTTCTAATTTTTGCTGCATTTCACGGAGCTTGGTAACAGCTTTATCTATTGACATTATGCTAATAAGATTAAAGTCATGCATGCTGACTAGATGAAGCATGAAGTTTCGACATAAATTCTTCTTAATTATTTTCTGTCCATAGTTTTCTACAAACAGCATACAGGCATGATTCATTTGATTGTCAGCAATAAACCTATTTAATAAAAACAACACAAAACATCAATAGCGATACAAACCATTTTTGTCAAATGCAACAGTGATAACTATTATAGAACAGGAGGACTATACCCAAATCCAGTAAGTGATGATTTAACAAGTAGTAAACTATGGTGACTCTGAGATTCAATCACCTGCGTGAGCTCACCATTTTAGAAATTTAAAGAGATTTAATTTAACCAGAGCTTAAACAGATGTCATTTCTGTTTTTCCTAACGAAATTACATACAGCAGTATTAAAGTATAAAATATTTTCTCTTGCCAGCACCACTTTCATTAACATTTTACACACACCCTAACTATCCCCTTTATTCTCTCCTGTAATCTTGACAATAATTTCCTATTTCAGAAGCAGTGTTTCTCTACATTTTCAGCTCATGGTAAATCTTTGAAAAAATGAAGATGTCACATCAAATGTGGTACAGTGTAGCTGTGTTGGTGGAAAGCGAGTAGAGTGCATATACAGTGCATAAAATTTGAGAACCAAATAGGAGAATGGCTGCTTAGTTACCCACTGAAACTGAGAGTCCAACAGAGTCCATAGGCCTGCCTGCAGATTTTTAGAAACACAAATAGCTTACCCAACTACCTGCCACTTTATAATGCCAGTACATAATGAACCTCAATAGTTGTTATGCTAACAGATTTGGATCAAGGAATTAAAACGAAACTCAATGAAGTAATTTGACCAAAATTCTATCTTGAAACTGGCATGTCAGGACAAAAAGAAAAATAGATTTAACCCAAGTCTCTACATACATACTTTACCATAACTGAGGTTTAATGACTAGATCAGGGACCAGGCGAACGTTTCTATAAAAGGCTAGACAGTAAATATTTTAGGCTTTGCAATATTTAGGCTTTGCAAGTCTATGTGATCTCTGTCATCTTCCTCTTTTTTCTTTTTTACAACCCACTAAAAATGTGAACGCTATTCTTAGCTCAAGGCAGTATACAAAAAAAAGCTTAGGGGCCATGCACCCAGCCATCTGGACTAGAACTTCTGCACCAACTCCTCTTTACTCTCCAAGAGTTAGGAAACAAAAGTGTCCCCTCCCATTTATTTTACTTATCTATAAATGAAAAAACCTTGGATGCTTGTGCTATGGAAGAAGACCTTACATAAGGATCTAATAATAAGGTAGAGAAGAAAAAGTATGTGTATTGACAAGTAAATAGTTCATACAGGGAAGGAGACAGACCTGAGGAAAAACAATGCTTTCGAGCATACTTTTAGCCACAAAGGCACGAGAACTAAGGATTGTTCTATCTTGACCTCTATGAAACAGTAACAAGAAATCAGAAAAGCTACTTATATTTTATTCTGAATAATTATGCAATTTAAAAAAATTGTGGTAGTAACTGTGATAAGTAATTTTCAGGATTTCTAGCATGTAGCACATAGCATATTATTTTTGTATTCCCTGGCAATAAAAAGAATGAAAACTGGGGTCCAGCCCAGTGGCACAGTGGTTAAGTTCGTGCGCTCTGCTTTAGCAGCCCAGAGTTGACTGATTTGGATCCCAGGCACAGACCTAGCACCACTCGTCAAGCCACACTGGCAGCATCCCACATAAAATAGAGGAAGACTGGCACAGATGTTAGCGACAATCTTCCTCAAGCAAAAAAGAGCAAGATTGGCAATGGATATTAGCTCAGGGCCAATCTTCCTCTCACACACACAAAAATAAAAATAAAAAAAAAAAAGAATGAAAACTGGGGCCAGCCCAGTGGTCATAGTGGTGAAGTTCATGCACTCCGCTTCGGTGGTCCAGGGTTCATAGGTTTGGATCCTGGGCGTGGACCTAGCACCGCTTGGTAAGCCATGCTGTCGTGGCATCTCACATAAAATGGAGGAAGACTGGCACAGATGTTAGCTCAGCAACAATCTTCCTCACAAAAAAAAGTAAAGAAAACTGGGTCATTAAAAAGAAAAAAGACTTATTTTAAAAATAAAAACCTGCTATTAGATGGAACTTGCACCTTGCTTACACATTCTTTGAACATTATCATTTTCCTTTCTGCAATTATAATAATTTGGATTAGGATAACTCTTAGGACAGACTTTAACAGAATTTTAAATACATTTGAACACGGGTAGATTTATAGAATGTGAAGCAGCAAAAAGAGCATAAAAGGAAATGCAGTATTTAAATTTAGAAATACCCTACCCATGCTTCATGACATGGAGATTCCATAGTTTCATCACTTCTTTCTCTCCTTCATTAACATCAGAAAATTCCTCAATTTGCTAAAAACGAAAAAAAGAAAAAATATCTATTAAATGCAGAATAAATACAATTGGTATTTCTAAGAAAAAATGTAATAATGCCAAAAAGAGAATTTTTTGTAACTAAAAATAACTTATTTATACAGCAAAGTGGCAATGTTTCTTAAAAACAACTTCTATTTTAGTACTTTTAAAAGGGAAATCCTAAGTTATGAAACAGTTACCAATGAATAAAATGAAAAAGAAAAATACAGTATCATAAGAAGAAAATCTGTATTTCCATTACGTGGTAATTATTTAAGTGACACATTACAAACATTGTGGATTCTTGGGGCTGGCCCCATGGCCAAGTGGTTAAGTTCGCAAGCTCAGCTGCAGCAGCCCAGGGTTTCGCCGGTTCGGCAACTGGCACAGATGTTAGTGACAATCTTCCTCAAGCAAAAAAGAGCAAGATTGGCAATGGATATTAGTTCAGGGCCAATCTTCCTCTCACACACACAAAAATAAAATAAAGATTAAAAAAAAAAAATGAAAACTGGGCGCAGACATGGCACCGCTCATCAGGCCATGCTGAGGCAGCATCCCGCATGTCACAAGTAGAAGGACCCACACTAAAAGTACACAACTATGTACAGGGGTGCTTTGGGGAGAAAAAGGAAAAATAAAATCTTTAAAAAAAAAAAATTTGTGGATTCTTGAATTTCTTAATTTAGAAAAAACTCCTTTACACTAAGTCAAAAGTTTAATTCATATGAAACAAGTTTTCAAATAGAAATCATTTAATCATAAAATTCTAAAGTCACTGTCAATAAAGATAATAATAATTACTGTAATCGTTTTTTCTCTTAGCCATTCAGGATCTTTTTCATCTTCACTATCTACTTCCATTTCTTGTGGACGGAGAGGTAAACAAGTATCACTATGGAAATACAGACGATTGTGTCCACTACTGTATGTTCGTTGCTGTTCCACTTCTCCATCTTCGGATTCGAGAAATTCAGACATGCTTGCTTTTGTTCGTTTTGGCCTAATGAAAAGAAATGCTGATGTAATATTAAGTGACAAGAATACGGTTCTTTATATTTCACACCAGCCAAATAGAGTATATTCCTTTCTTACAAGTTTTTACCTAGATATGCACACACAAACTTCCACTGGAGAGTTCTTTAATCCCCCTCCTGCAGCAGTAATGACATTAACATGTAAAACACAAGGAAAAGCTACAAAAAGGAAGTGAGAAAACCCCTGTAGAAAGAGGAGCTGGGGAGGGTTATAAAGCAGTATACCCCCCAGAGACTTAGCTAATACTGAAATAACGATTCCCACCTAAATAGTGGCTTTGTCTGGCTCCCTTTTGTTCCTCCAACATCATCAATAAAAGTCAGAGAATAAACTTTTGTTGTCTGACCTTTATACTTACCTGCACACTAGAATGTGTGTGATAGGCGTTCTCTTTACTGGTCCATTACGACTAAAAGCAAATCCCGGCTGGCGGTGAATATCCTGAGGATTTCCTGCATAGGAGCCATCGTAACACTCGTTGATAGAAACATCTATCCTAGCACCTTTTGGATGATACTGTAACAAAAATGGCAAGGTGTTTAGGAAATAAAAATATTAATTATCCTACCCCAAATACCTATCCCTCCAATTTAATTAATTAAAAAGTACTTGTGGGTTCTTAATGTTTTGAAAACTAAAATGAGCCAGGAATACTGGCATGGTGCAGAGGAAGTCAGAAGACCTGGAGTCAAAAAGATTTGTGTTAAAATCCTGGCTGTGCCATTTACTGGCTTGGTAACTTTGTACAAATTATTCTTGTCTGAGCAAGAATAAGGAAACTGCAACTTAATTCAAAGAGTTGGTCTGGGGATTATGTGAGTATCTATATAGGTATACTATGCAAATGTATGTAAACTTTGAATCATTCATTGTAGTTCATGCGTATAGCATCCATCTAATGCAGAAATTTTGGTATTTTGTACAAAGTACAATTTTTGAAAGTCAGACTGTTATAATGTATAGTATATTATTGTTAAGAAAAAAATGAAAAGTTACTTACAACATAATTGAAGATAAATCTGCTATGGCAGAGTTTAAGATGCTTGAGTAAACTATAAAGTTTGCGGCAGTTCAGAGTGCACCAAGGGCAATGAAGGTCATCTCTTGCTTCAGTTTGTTGTCTTGTATTGTTGTTATAAAGGAACTTTAAAATAACAAAAAGCAAAAAAAGCAAATCTCCAATTTACACATCTCAACATATTTTATTTTCAATATCACCTTTTAAAAATAGTTAAAACAATTTAAAAGGAAAATCAAATTAGAGACATTCTTCTTATTTAAATATGCCAAAATATTTCAGATGTAACATGCAAAACAAAGGCATTTCATGATTACTTAAAAAAGAAGAGTCAGCTTTGTTTACCTGATAAAATATTCTTAATTTTTGTCGGTTTTCATTTGAAGTATCTTTTTCTTTTCTTGTTTGTAGATCTGTAGTCAATGATTCTTTAACAGCTGAAAATAAATACTTTTATATTTAATACAAATACTTCCTTCTAAAAAGTGAAATAACAGATCTTGCGAAAATAATTAAACATTGAAAGTTTCACAGAATTCTACTTGTGGTATTTAATAGAATCTTTGTCTCACTCTCAACTGATGATCATGGGAACGATCCTTAATCAGCACCTCTAATCAGATATTAAGGTTTGAATATCAGCAGGAGCCATTTTTTTCCTTTAAAAACCTCTTCTGTCCTAAACCATTATAAAAGCAACCCCAAGTAATTCCACGCAGTCACTATATGTCACTTTATACTGTTTCAAGCACTCTGAGGTCAGTGTGTAGTTGTGATTGGTCTTTGTATTCCCAGTGCACAACTGTAAGCAGAGATCCACTAAGTGTTTAACAGAAATTAAATTAAAAATTATTGTATTGCTATCACTCCAAATCCAAAAGATAGTTACTGTTAATAATTTTAGTATATTTCTTTACACATCATATAATTTTATACATAACTTTTTTTCTCAGTTTCTTTGAAACTCTTTTACCTATTTGACTTGCTGCAGAGTATTCTGAGAAGTGCCCAGACCACAATTTATTTGGGAAATCTTTCCCCTGATGGAGGCCATTTCTTTCTCTTTAATCTTACTCTTACAGTGACTTGCACACAAGGAATGGACATGAGTGGTCAATGTCAAAGACAGCTGTCTTAAGCCTTCTGCCTTCTTTAAACAGACTTAGATAAAAACACATGGATGCTTTCAGGTCAAGAGCAGTGTTCCTATCAGGCAGATACAAAATGACAGAACACTGCAACCAGGGCCTTAAATCAGCAGAGCTAACTACATCTGTCAATGTTTTTTCACTTAAAAGTTTACTGTGAAATTTAACCTGGTAAAATTCAGGTTATGATGATCCTCTTCCAGCCCTAAAATTGTAAAAACCCTCTGAAATACTGAATTCAGTTCTACAACATACACAAATTTTTATGTGAATTATAAAAAGCACACAGTGCAAAAGCCCTTAATACCTGCAATTCCAAAATCTAAAAAGCTCTGAAAACCAATTGTTTTCTCATGAGTTTGAGGCAAATTTATTTAGTAGAAAAAGTTGTCTTAAATTGGCATGCGGCTATCTAGAGACCTCATTTGGAAGTGTTATATGATACATAGCATATATGCTATCTTCTATATCACGCTTCTAAAATTGAAAAAAAACCAAAAAATTCCCAGACACATCTGGCACAGAGGTTTTGGATAATGGACTGCTGATCAGTACTTCAACACAAAACTTTACATTTAATATAGGAGAATGTTAATTTACCATTGCTCATAATTTGTCTGTCTTAATAAGTCAATATTTCCCAAAGAATTATTATTGGAGCAAAAGACAAACAAATTAATCTAAAGCCTAAGTCCTAACTCTGCAGAGCATTACTTTGACAGCAATGTTTTCTCACCAATAGTTTGAGTAGGTTTAACTGAACCAGGCTTGTTTTCTTGATGGAGACTCTCTGAATTTCTAGTGGCAAGAGGCTTGGCAATAGGAGCTGTGGATTTATCATTGGTCTCTCCTGTCCAACGAAGAGTGAACTGCAACGTAGGTCCCTGAGAAAATGTTTCAAATGGAGGCAGCCTCTGAAAAAGAAAAGACATGAAAAGAGTGAAGATTTCATAGAATGAATTGAAAGAAACTGTAGGAATAAAAAAATACATGTTTATTATGATAAGTTAGTGTGGATTTGATCTAAATCAACAGATTTTTTCCTTGAAAACCCAAAACACCTCCAGGGATGGCCAGGCAAGTAAGGTCAATGTATGGCACAGACGAGCCTGTAGTACTGGAGAGCTCAGGCTGTCGAAGAGAGGCAGCAGCTAATCAGCAATTGTGATATGTGCAAACACAGGCCCAGTACAGCCAGATTTTCAGATTTTTCAAAAGAAGTCAGAAACCCAAGTTCTCATGGGAAATGTTCCCATTGTTATATATTGGTAACCAACTAAAAAGTGTCTTGAGAAACAACAAAACACAAAAACCCAAAGCCTGCCACCTTGCAACCTCTCTTGGATGACCAATACACTTTCTTTGTGTAAACTGAACAGTTATAGCAATTAGTAATTTTCCTTGATTTCTCTCAGCTTCATTGACGACTGCTGAACTATCTTGGCTTTCCTCCTTCACCTATCATCACTTAAAAGATAACTCTTCTTTTGGTCTCCTTAATTCCTAGCTAACATTTAGCTATCTGCCCCACTCGCTCACTCATCCTCAAGGACTTACCTATTAGGCTGATGATCCCAAATTGATTCTCCATTCTTTATACTAAGCTCTAAACCTGTATATCTCCCAACTGTCTCTTGGACAAAGCCACTTGAATGATATCAATGTCCCTTGAACTAAAATATCTTAAATGTGCATCTATTCTTTTCTTTCCTTCCCAGGTACAATTATTTTTGTTTCCAGCATTATCATTCTAGTAGTGACCCTCAGTTAAAAATTTTAGAATTACATCTGACCCCTATTTTTCCCTTTGTTTCTCTTATATAATCACCTAGTAAAGATCCTTACTACCTTATTACTACAGTATCCCAGCTGCTCTCCCTGCTTCCAGTTTTCACTTCTCAATCCATATACAGGAGACTAAATTATCTCCTTAAAGACTGCTTTCATGCTAGCCTTTTTTATAGAAACCTTCAATGGGCTCCTGTTTACTGCCATACAAGCTGAAATTCCTTCTACATCTTTATTATAAATAATCCTCTTCAAACTATAATTTTAGACTGGAATGAGGTAAAAGTGTGATCATATAAACTGGTTTTGACGCAATAAGTCCATATTTAGGAATTTATCTTATAAAAATACTTGCAATTCAAAAAGATACATGTACGTGTATATTCACTACAACATTTTTGAAAATGTAAAAAAGATTAAAATAACAATTATCCATTAAAAGTGGCATTGGTTTAGTTAGTTGAGACATTTATTTAAAAGAATACCAGAGCTTTTAAAAAGAAGCAAATCTAGGGGCAAGCCTGGGAGTGTAGTGGTTAAGTTCACACACTCCGCTTCGGCAGCCCGGGGTTGGCAGGTTCAGATCCTAGCAGCAGACCTACACAACCGCTTATCAAGCCATGCTGTGGGAGGCACCCCACATACAAAATAGAGGAAGATGGGCACAGATGTTAGCTCAGGGCCAGTCTTCCTCACCAAAAAAAGGAGGATTGGTGGTGGATGTTAGCTCAGGACTAATCTTCCTCACAAAAACATTAAAAAAAATAAAAAGAAGCAAATATATATGATCTGATTTAAAAGGATGCCCATTTCATATTGCCTCAAACAATTTCTTGTGAAAAACCAACAACTCATATATATAATCCTTATTGTTTCATGGATAAACTTTAAATAAGAAATTTAAAACATAAAGATAATAAATACCTGCAGAAAATTCAAACACTATAGATAAGTATAAAGAAATAAAAATTATTTGAAATCCCATCACCGGGAGATAACCCCTATTATTAATTTTAGAAAAAGTAGGAGTATGTATACTATTATATAAAAATTAAATGATGGAAATCTTCTCGTCACAGTATTGTCCTTTTTAAAAACGGCTATCTTTTTAGATTTAAGGTGTTTCCAATTTTTCATTATTTAAAAAATTTTTACAAGACCTGTTACCTACATTTTTTCAGTTAACCAGGTACTACCTTGTGAGAAAACTGTAGAACTGGAATTAACTGTTAATGACTATATACACAATTTAAATTTTTACCCACATTGCCAGTCTGCCCTCGAGTAAGGCTGTACCAAGTTATTCCCAGACTGAAGCATTATTTGGGAGTGTGTCCTCACATCTCCAAATAGAAACCGTCAATCTTTTCAACTGTTGTCAAGCTAGCAGTCAAAAGTAGCATCTCTAATTTTGTTTGCATGTTGAATACTAATAAGGCTTATCATCTTTTTAAAAGGTTGCTGGCAATCTATATTTGCTGCTTTACTCACTTTTCTAATTAGATTATTTTTTCTTATTGGTTTATAAAACTACATATTCATATTAGCCTTTTGTATGTTACAAATATTTTCCCCAGTCCATCATTTGCTTTTAACTTTAGATTTTTGCAGTAAAAAAACGATTCACTTTAATCAGTCATTTTAATTTTTTTAATTTTTTTTGAGGAAGATTAGCCCTGAGCTAACTACTGCCAGTCGTCCTCTTTTTTGCTGAGGAAGCCTGGCCCTGAGCTAACATCCGTGCCCATCTTCCTCTACTTTATACGTGGGACGCCTACCACAGCATGGTGTGCCAAGCGGTGCCATGTCCGCACGGGGGATCCGAACCAGCGAACCCCGGGCTGCTGAGAAGCGGAACGTGTGAACTTAACCACTGCACCACCGGGCTGGCCCCTAATCAGTCATTTTTATTTTATGCTTTCTAGCTTTTGCATCATACTCAGAAGGTCTTTTCTCATAGCAAGATTATATTACTTTTCACCTACATTTTTCACTGAAGTTATGTTAATTTTTACATTTATGTTTATGAGCCTTCTGGAATTCATCAGGTCTAAGTTTATTTCCAGATGGCTACAGACCAGTTCTGTTACAATTAATGAACAGTTAGTCCATCTTTCCCACACAGATCTGACACCAATTCTAAACTCCAAATGTACATGAAACTATTTCAGGACTATGCTTCAGTGATCTACTTATCTATTCCTATGCTTATACCATGCAATTTAAGTTCTTTTAACTTTACAGTATGTTCTACTATCTGGTAAGTAAAGGTTCTTAGAAATTTTCCATAATTTTCCTTCATATTGTTACATATCCCGGGTTAACTGAGACTAATGTTAAAGCTTAAAGAAATCCTTTTGGGATTTTGCTTGTGATGGTACACTGACCAAATATATTTAGAAATAAATGTCAATGTTATTCTGTTGAGTCTGCCTATCCAAGAAATATACACATGCCTATTTATTCTTTTAAGTCTCTTAGAAGAGTTATTTAAGTATGCTTCATCTAAGTTCTGCAGATTTCTTGATAAATTTATTACTAGTCATCATGTTACCTGCTGTTAGTATGAATGGGATTTAAAAGAGCAGTTAACATTTATTGAGCACTTATTTTATGCCAGGCATGGTGCTAAGCATATTTCATTAATTATTTCATTTTATCCATCAATTCTATGCCTCGTTTTAAGAATGAGAAAACTGAGACACAAAAATTTAAGTCACCTGCCAGATGCCACATAGCTAGGAGTAGAGATTTGAACCTGGCAGTCTGGCTCCAAGGACGATGACTTCCATTATATACTATGACTAGGTAATTTTTACTTTACTTTTTCAAAGTATAAAAACAAAGGACTCTTTACTTCCAACATGAATTTGCAATTGGGGAAGAAAACATCAATAAAAAATGGGAGTTCATAACTACAACGTGCTCAACCTTCTAAGTAGTCCATACCTTCCCATCAAGAATAGTCTCCCATGTTGCTCTTTTCTTGCTTATTGGACATTCTTCCATTTCCTGCATGGCTACTTCATATTCCCCATCTAAAAGCTGTAAGCGCCTGTTAGACAAACACATACACTTTAAAGTAACCTGTGTATTATTGTAAGTATACAAACTCTGCATCTTTAGATTGATACTAAAAAGCATTTATTAAATTTATAAACTAACTTATATACCCAACAAGATTTTCTACACTCCATTCCTGATAAAAGCAATTTTAATGATTTGCACTAATAACTATTATTATTAGAAAATTATTTCATCACTGTAGCTACTCAGATATAACTTTAAACATTTAATGTATAATATGTCTAAGATCTCAAACTTGGTAAGTTTTAAACATTAAGTATAAAGCATGTGTTCAGGCTTTATATTTTTAAAAATAGGATAAAAACAGTGTTACAATACTTGCCTTAGGGAACCACTAAGAATTACACCTGTTATTTTTAACTATTGTAAATATTTGAACTAGAATTCTTGACTTTTATACTTGACCAGGAAACTAACTGATGATTATAAAGATGACTCTGATAAGTACAAGATCCTGGGGGCACCTGGCACATATAGGTGCTCAATAAACATTTCACGGATGAATGAATAAATGAAATACTGGTTGAATCAAAGAATCAATTAAATTATACCCATACTCACTGTATAGTTTAAATGTGTATGTACATATGTGTGTGTGTATATATAGTTTATATTATTTCTTTCATACTTTTAAACACTGGTAACATTACTATCCTAAACACGATTCTTCAACAATGCTCAATAATTAATTGTATATAGCAAGAAACTGGCTTCTCTTCATCAGTTTTGGAGAAATTCTGTGAGGTGATAATAGCTAACATTTATTGAGTGCTTACTATGTGCCAGGCACTATTTTAAAGATTTTACATGGTTCATTTAATCTTCCCAACAACTCTATGAAGTAGATGCCTTTACTTCTTTTTCAGAAGAGGAAACTGAGGCCAGAGAAGTTAACTAACTTGTCTTAAGACAACACAGTAAAGAGCCAGAGCTAGCAGCTGAATCCAGGTAGTCTGTCTCCCAAGTCTGGCTCAACAACAAATGATTCTGAGACTTAAGAATTTTTATCGTGATGCTGTGCTACTTGAATTTATTCTATTTCGACAGCACATCAGCAAAGTTATTCAACTTAATATTTTAAAAAGCTGATTGCTTTCCTTATGTATCTGGCTACATAATACTCTATTTTATGGTCGTACATTTGATAGCTACAATCCAATTAACTTTCCTACCTGTAATGGATGAGGAGGCTCTTTTTCCCCACAGCCTCATCAACAGTTATTTATCTAGTTTTTGATCTCTGCTAAACCAGTAAGTGAATAAATGACATCTCAGTATACTTTTATATTCAGATGTCTTATCTTTTAACTGATTAAGAATTATATATACATATATTTTCTTTTTTTATAAACATTTTTATTATCCCTTGCTGATTATATTGGGCTGTGGTGTTTTTCTTTTTAATTAGTATGACCTTTTTGTATTAGAGGAATGAGAAATCTATCTATAGTAGGAATTGAAATTAATTTCCCCCCAACTTGTCATTTTTATTTTCACTTGGCTTATGATGGCTTTTTTGTTTTCAGAAGAAGGTTTTTATTTTGCTCAACATTTCATTCTTTTTCTATATTGCTTTTGAATTTTGGTCATTCTTTAAAGAGATTTTAACTTTTCTGTGATCATAAAAAAGAATTTTTACAAATCTAACTCTCAGATCTTGGCTTGCAAATACTTTCCCTCTACTAAAAGGAACCAAGACTCTTTGAAGAAATGGCCAATTCCAGAGCAAAGGGAAGAAAAGGAGAGTGTGAGCCTGGAATATTTTACTATTCCAGACAATAAGGAAAAATAAATAAATAAATAAAAATAGGCCAGGCTCCTCCTGACCAAATTTGGGACAATTTGATCATTAAAATGAATAACAACATCAACAGATTAAAACAGACTGAATAAAAATGGAATTCATTAATCCATATTGATTAAAAAAAAGCTGAGGGAAGGAATGCTCTTTACAGCAAAATGCCAATAAATGTGGAAGAAATGACAGAAAGTTGCCATTTGGCAACTGTTATAGGAATAATTTATTTAAGTAAGAATCACCAATGGATGCTAAACTATTGGGTATAAGGCTGTTGGAGGAAAAAGGACATTTACCCAGTTTCATGTATTACCACAGAGATTACATATTAATTAATTGAAAGGAAAAGGTGCTGTTACGATGAACAAACATGATGAATACCACACTTTAACCAAGTGGTCAAACCTAGTATCACCTGTGCCTGTGATGTACACAAAGAACAGATCACCATTAGTGTTCCTGTCCAACAGTTAATCTGACTCTAATCATAAGGAAACAATCACAAAAGTCCAAATTGAGGGACATTCTGCACAACTACAGGCCTGTACTTAAAAAAAAGTGTCATAAAAGGCAAAAGGCAAAAAAAAAAAAAAAAAAGCTGAAGTATTCCAAATTGAAGGAGACCGAACAGATGTGGCAACTGACAACTAGCAACAGATCAAAATCCTTGAGGGAGGTGGGAAACACCTGTAGAGGATATTATTGGGGAAAGAGTACTGTATATGTCGTAGTATGTTAAATTTCCTGTGAATGATGGGTGTGTTGAGGTTACACAGGGCCATGTCCTTGTTCTTAGGAGATACATGCTGAAGTGCTTAGGAGTGAGGAATGAAGTAACATGTCAAAATCTAACTTTCAAATGGCTCATCAGAAAAATACACACAAATAAAGCAAATGTGGTAAAATGTTAACTGATGAATCTAGGTGAAGGGTAGGTATTAATTACCTGTATTGTTCTTTCAACTTTTTTATAGGTTTGGAAATTTTCAAAGTAAGTTGGAGGAACATTCTCCCATGGTTTCTTCTTGGTACTTTTTTCATTAAATAAAAAGCAATATTTCATACATACAAGGAATATACTAATATATATGTAAGGCAGAAATAATTTAAAAAAGAACACAATGTACTCCCTCATGTTGCCTAAAAAAGCACATTGACAAACCCTGATGAAGCCTAGTGTGCCGCATCCTAACTGCCTCTCCCACAGACATAGCCACTATCTCCTGGTACATTTGTTTCTGTTGTTCTCCATTTAAATCTTTGATCCACATTCAAATTTCTAACTTTAAAAAGACAGTATATTGGTTTCTCCCAGTAATATTAAGTGACAATAAGTGATATATTCTAAGACAATATGGTAGCCAAAATCTATGCTACTATTTCTAATCACCTTCACTTTCCTTTTAAATACCTTGTACATTTCTCTACCTGGTGGCTAACAGGTGATTACATTAAAGTAACAATCTAGTACTTTTTAAAGAGTAGAAGAAATGCGCTCGTTGCTCTTCTTGGCTCTTTCTCCTATACCTGACACAGTGAACTGTGTTAACTACCTGTGAGCAGCCTAGAACAAGAAATCATGGCATCTTACAGGTTTCATCCTCCAATCCGGTCAAAAAAGAATGCGGCATTTGCTTCCTAGATCTTTTACTGGCACTAAGATGCTTCGTTCCCAAATGAAAACTATAGAGATAATTATAAATCCAAGTGTTCTTTGCTACCCTGTGCCAAATGCACACAGAGCCACACAATGATGATTCACACAATTTTCTTCCTTAACTTTAGTAAATACATAATCTCAAGATTTGTACAGGGTCCACTTCATTCAGGTCTCTGCTCAAATATCACTTTCTCCCAGAGGCTGTCTCTATAAAGCAACCATTTATTCTCTTTATTTTTCTTCATAGCACTCACCACTAAGTGACATCAGTTGGTATAATTTTTGAGGTTTGTTATCTGTTTTCTCCACTAGAAGCTAAGCTCACGCAGGCAGGAATTTTATTGCGTTCTCACTGCCTACGACAGTGTCTGACACAGCAGACGTTCAGAAAATACTTGCCAAATACACAATCTTAACTAAGCCATTCAAAGAGTTCCTCATCTGTGTTTGTTGCTTTCTATGTGATAAAGAGAAATGAGACAAATTACAAATTTGTTTTTTCATTCATAAGGATAAAGAGAAACAAAGGCAAAAAAATATCATCACCACTATACTCTGCTTCAGAATAAAAACATGTCTAGAACATTATGGGAGCCTCATTCGTTCGTCAACATTACCTGTTTTTATCAAATACTGTCATTTGTGCAACAAATGTCTTTTCCCCATCTTCACGATTTCGTTTTCTTCTAGCTGGAAGTTCTTCATTGACATCTGAATTTGACAAACATTTCTCATAAATCAAATATTCAAGCAAAAATGTCATATTTATGACCTAGGGTCCCTTAATATAACATACTACATTTGTACCAAATAAGATACAAATTACACTTAAATTGCAATATCCAGACTTGACTGTTCAATTTTATGTTTTTACTATATGTGTATGTTCCTTACTTTGTGACATTCGTTGACACTAACCCTACATTCTTGCAAATGTTATTTTCTGTTTAAAATGATCTTCCTTGCTAGGCAAGGAGAAAAAAATCCTCCTCATTCAGTTACTTTTCAAGAACTTCAAAGGATACTTCGAGACTCTTTTTTTCTTCCAAGGTCCTTTTCCACTGAAGTTCACATAGACTTCTATTATACCACCCATCGTTTTGCTGCAATTATTTATTCTATGCCTATCTCCATATTCTAGGTTGTGAGCCTTTGGAAGACAGGACTGAATGTTTTGATCATTCTTTGTATCCTCAGCACCTATATGCTGGTTGAATGATTACCTCAAAAGCAGAATCAAAACTGTTGGGAGGATAGAGGGACAGATATGTGTTAAGCTGGAATAATAAAAAGTTAAGTGTAGAATCTAAGAGATAGGCACGCACTATAAAATTCTTTCAACTGTTCTGTTATGTATGAAATTTTTTACAATAAATTGTTGGGGGAGTGAATTTATTGTTTGCTGAGAGACTAGCTTGAAATATCAGTCTTTTCCATCCACTGTTCAATATATTCTTTTACTATATCATCATGTAATAATAAGAACTTTACAAAGTAAATATGTAGTACAGCACAACAGCCGATAGTCTAAGAGCCACAGCAACCTACTATAAAATTATCTAATTAGATTATAAGAGATTCGTACCATTTTATTCCTTGGAAAGGCAAAAGTTTTAAATAAGTTACTAAAATAACTCGAAAAGAAATACTTTGTACACATTTATGAATACTATGAAAATATACCAGTTCACTCACTTTCGTTGACTGCCTTAATCTCCAATGACAAAATCTAGTAACATTATTAAAATAAAAATTACCAATATTTTCATTGGTTTCTCCATTAATCATTCCATTAAACTCTCTTCTTCCCGGACGAGTCACTCTAAATAGCAATGAGTAAGACTTCACCATATGGCTGTTACTAGGTTCAAATTCATTACTGGAAACTGCAAGGGACGGGAAATTTCCAGGTTTTGTTTGATTGAGGTCAGGATTCAAAGGCACCTGCTTTTTACCTGTAGGAACTTGCCTTATTGGACAACTTACATCCTGCAAAGGAAAAGATTATTAAATTACATTTACTTATGCATATGCAATTATAAGAATTACAATAAAATTTCTAATCACAAAAAATTTAAAAAATTAAAAAATTTCTAATCACAGTTATAGGAAACATGGTGTAGGCCATGATTACCAAATGGCATGCTAAAATTCTAACCATACTTCTGAAAATTGAGATGAAACAAAAAGAAAATTTAAAATAACTATATTCCAAATATTAACACAATTGAGGATATCTCCAATATACTGAAAAGAATGATACAGTATATCCAATATTTAGCTGATCATCTGAAAGAGTTTTAAATTAGAAATATGGAATTAAAGCCATGCTTAAAATGTTAAACTCATGTAAATTAATCTTTTCCCTTAAATTTTCTACTTAAACAAAATAGTTGATGGGACCATTAGACATGAAAAAAATGCTTATAATAACTGCATGGTCAACATTATGAAACAGTAAATTCATATACTTAAATATGTTGTTTAATAGTAGCAATATCAATCATCTTATGAGTAATGTTCTGTAGGTACAGTCACGCGTTGCTGAACGACAGGGACACGTTCTGAGAAATGCGTCGTTAGGCAGTTTCGTCACTGTGCAAACATCACAGAGTGTACTCACACAAATCTAGATGGTATAGCCTTCTACACACCTAGGTTATATGGTACTAATCTTATGGGACCACTGTCACATATGCAATCCACCATGGACTGAAATGTCATTATGTGGTGCATGACGGTACAGACCTAGAGTTATACTGAAAGAGCACATGAAAAACTGGAAGATGCAGAAGACCTTCCTAACAAGAAAATACAGTACATATTTTATGGTAGCTTCTTTTTTAAAATAAACAGAATACATGCTTAAGGTCTAAAACAAAATTCTACTCTATAAAACAGTATAAAATGAGAGAGTCTCCCCTACCCCCCAGGTCTTACACTCCAGAGAAGACTGATATTAGCAGCTGGTTGTATATCTCCTCCCAAGAAAATGTTTACACCTTTTATTTTTTTTAAACACAAAAAGGATCATACTACAGTTATATTTTTTTGCCTAAATTATAATATATTTTGAAGAACTGTCACGTCACTGCTTGTCATGTGTGGGGGTTGGGTGGGAGTGATATTTCTTAACTTTAAAGTTTTTAATATATATTAACTTTAATATATACTTACACAGCTGTCTCCTGTAACCTTAGTCCACTCCACACCAATGCTCTAGCACAGTTTTCAAGCCTGTATCACCTTACTATAATTTGGGGAGAACATCAGCAATAGGAATCTCTATACAGGTGATTCCTACTCTTAACATACCCACCAACTTGAAGCTACTAAAAGTATTTCTGTTGGCTTCGGTTGGGTGCCCATGAAATTTAACTACCATAACACTTGTTTCTATGGTGAAATGATTTCATCTTATAAATAAAAATTTGAAGCAATGTATCAGTAAGTTAATGCTGATAATGCTGGCAACAGAACTTCTTTGCCTGAAAGTAGTGTTATGAGATAACCCTTTTGGGAAAAACTCTCTCTTAGCCCCATTTAAAAATTTCAATTGGAACAAATAGCTAAGAGACTGAAGTGGTAGGGAAGAAACTGAACTTCTGTCCTAAGATGCTAAAACACAGGCTCTTCCCTTCACTGTCAGACTCCTATAGGAGAGAGTTTTATGCAGATACCTACAGCCAGACTAGAAAAAACAGGAAGACCCAGGAGGTTGGGAAGAAGAGGTTATCAGTTTTATAAACCACCATCAACATATTTAAAAGCTTTGAAGGTTTAAAAACACAATATATATGTACGAATATATTCAATTTAAAAATTATTCCACTTAATCTACCAGAATCACTTTACATGTTACCTTTCTTTTTTTGTGGCAAACTTTCACAAGCAGGACTTCCAGGGTAACAGAATTTTGTTCATTTTCTGAGTTTTGTGATGGCTTATCTAAAGAGAAAATGAATCAATACTTTAAGATGTATTTTTAAAAACATATAAATATAGTACTCATTTTCCTAAGAAGTCTAGGAATGTCAACAAAAACAAGACTTCCTGTAATGAAGCCTTCTTAGAAGTTTACTCATTCTTTTTTCCCAAATTCAGTTCCAAATATGTAGTGAACTTTTTTGGGGGGGCTTTTTCTCCCCAAATTCCCCAGTACATAGTTGTATATTATAGTTGTGGGTCCTTCCAGTTGTGGCATGTGGGATGCCACCTCAACATGGCCTAATGAGTGGTGCTATGTCCGCACCCAGGATCCGAACTGGCAAAACCTGGGCCACTGAAGCAGAGTGTGGGAACTCAACCACTTGACCATGGGGTTTAAAGAAGGCTTTATATATATATATAAAGTCATTTAAATAAACCCCTCACAAGAAAATTACCATTATCTTCCTACATATTGTGATTTTCTTTTAATTCAAATAAGATGGCTCACTTTAATTAAAACTAAAAATTTTACTCATTATTTCTGCCATAAAGATTTAACATTTATCATAATAAAAGAATATAATAAACTGCCAGTCAAAAGTATTTTTGACAAATACAGTTAAAGCTTCTTGGCAGAAAGCACAAACGAAATAGTTCAGAAGAGATAACCACACACAAAATACACATTTTTAATTTTTTTCCTTCTCCCAAAATCTATTATTAGAAAAATTACTTAGTTTAAGATACATTTAAATTGAACTAGTTACTATTATACACATTTGATTTTGAACACACAGAGATGTTAAACTGACAAGTTCTTTAATTTGACTAGGACTTGTGACCATAGGAATAAAAAAATGGATTTCAAAAAATATTAAACATTATACAAATTATATAACATAAACATTATATTATCATTTCACAAAAAAGATAGCTATTTTTTTGCCTTTTCTCCAGAATTTCTCTAAAGCCTAAATGGAATAACAAAAATCAAGATATCACTCACTACCTAGGGAAATTTCTTGGTTTACCAAGTTTAGGGATTTTAATTTTAAATAACAGTCTATATTCTCTAAATCAATTAACTAACCAAAGGCTTTTGCAAATCAGGGTTCCAGAGTACTTCTTTATAAGTTACTTGTCTTTAATCTCAAGGCATTAATAGTTCAAACTTAAATATTTAATCATTCATTCATCCTTACATTTCAATAATATGTAGAACTACTATAATAGATGGATCCATAAACATACAGAAATAAAGTAAATTTTGTTCTGAGATGTCGGACAACATTTTTTCCTACTTAAAAACATTCTTCTTATGCAGGATGTGTGCATAAAATACATTTGAATGAATCAGTTTCTCTGTAAGTTGTATCCAGGACACACTTTAATATAGCAAAAAATAATCTGATGTCTAAAATGCAATGACAAAAATACTCTCTGAAAAATACTCACCATGAAAATAGTACCCTAATAATCTTTATGTATTCATTCTAAACAGTTTCAAGTAGTAATTGCTAAACAAAAGTCTTCATTTAAAAACAAAAGAAAAAGTCATCAGATTTTAGGGATCTTGATGTGGGTTTTCTATCCTAGTTTCTTAAAAATATTAAAAAAATAAAAAACTACAAATATACCTTGAATAGACAAGAAAGGCAATAATATCTGCTTCTTCCCAACTTCCACTAATTTCAAAGTTATAATAGGAAATTATTTTCTGGAAACAGAAGTATCAACAGAATTTACTTTTTTATTTACTTCAGTAACATCAAGAAAAAATAAAAACTTCAAGTGAATTTGAGCAATTTTTGAACTTTATGCATTTTGTCATTGTAGACAGGAAAAAAGTTTAATCTGACTACTTTCCAATTAATTCCAACTAATTAATTCAAGTAAAATTAATTAAATTCAATTAATATTAATAAATAATAGTAATTTATTAATATTAGTAAATGTTATTATATTAATATCCATCACTAATTTTAGTGACGGATAATTTATATGTTTTGTATAAATCCATGGGGACAAAGTGCTAACAAACCTATAAAATTCAAATTATAATATTCTACAGTATTAGAGTCCACGTACTTTTAGAATTACCAAAGAAAACCAAGTATGATGAATGATTAGAAATAAGGACTCTGTGAGATGATTATAAATGATTTAGGAAAAAAGAACATAAAAATGCTACTCAGGTTACTTCTATATAAAAGATAGACCAGATCTAAGGCAAAACTAGTAGTAAAGTTACATTAGCTGCTATTACAGATACGATCAGATTTCAAATTTCTTAGATAAAAATGCTGACTAGTCACAAAACCTTTCTAAAATAAACATTTTATTATTAAACTTTATCTCTTACTAAACAGCACCAAGGATGACTAACTTGACATGTTTCTTATAAAGGTTTTATTATATCACATGATAACGGATACACACACAAATTTAAGATAGACAAGCTGAGAAGCATTTTATCCATCTGAAACCAACTGAAACTTTACCCAGCATGCTTTCACCTCTTTTAATGAAGTAACATTTAAGACTATATAATATTCTTTGTATAATATCTAGCATATCAATATATCCCATTGCTGGTAGTGGCTGTTTCAGTTGTTTCATTGCTGTATTTTTAAAAAAATACGATGCGATAACATCAACTCAAAATGTTTCTACAGAAAGGGCTCTACACAGAAAGATTCTTCACCTAATTCCAGGTTCTAAGGCAATTAATTAAAATTTTCATCATTAGTCTTTACAATTTAAAGTTTAAAAAACATTGGAAATAAAAAAATGGCAAAATCTAAGAAATGTAATTTTATCAAAACATCTTCCCATTATCTTCTACTTATGATCTTTGGAAAGATGATGGCTCTGAGTTGGGTAAGATAATGTTATACAGCTTTTTTTAAATAGCAACACTTAGAGCCCCAAAAAATATTGTTTAGAGATAAGAGCTGGAATTTCATCTATTTAGATATGAGCCAGATGAAGCTGACATTCACCTTCAAGAATGATCACACACAGCAGTGATTAATTTAACAATTTCAAAATCTAGTTAGAATTTAAATGGATACCAGGAAAGCAGCAAGGAAACCAGGCTACGAACAAGAGCTTACGTATAGGGCCGGCCTAGAAATTTTAAAAGCTTTTAACACCTAGTTTCTTAACATTTGTTCCTCAGACAACCTACTTCTGAATTATCTTAGGGCCTTACTAAAATATAGGCTCCTAAGCTCCACCAAAACCCTAATAGATCTGAGTCTATTGTAGGGTTCAGGTATACGTATTTTAAACAAACCGTCAAAATGTTTCTACACGCACAACAATTTAAGAACTACTACTACTTTTTTTTGGAGGAAGATTAGCCCTGAGCTAACTACTGCCAATCCTTCTCTTTTTGCTGAGGAGGACTGGCCCTGAGGTAACATCTATGCCCATCTTCCTCTACTTTATATATGTGAAACGCCTACCACAGCATGGCATGCCATGTGGTGCCATGTCCATACTGGGGATCTGAACTGGCAAACCTCAGGCCGCCAAAGTGGAACGTGTGCACTTAACCACTGTGCCACTGGGCTGGCCCAGAACTACTACTTTTAAAGTTCAAAGAATTGTAAGTTACATCCTCTATATCTCATTACTGACCACACAAAGAAATAACTGAAATCGTTGAGGTCAACTAAAGAGAAATAATGATCAGAATTAACATCTTTTCCATTTAAAGTATAATTTTATAAATTTAAACACACAAAAAATTAAGAGTTTACACTCACAAAGGTGTTTTGTTGTTAGAATGCTAATTTGTTTATTTTTAAGTACATACCATTTTTGTGGAAGAAACCAGTAAATGTAAGCTGCAGATGAGCTGACAAGCTAAACAAAACAAACAAAAAATTTTATCACTTTAATGCTGCATAATAAAAACAGCCTAGACTTTAAAATATAACATTGAAATCAAAGCTACTTCAGCTAACTTATAAATATTTGATTTTCTTATTCTTAACTCTATTTAAGCCCATGGCTCCATGCTTTCCCTATTAAGTATGATGTATGACATCCAAAATAATGTGTCTATACACATAAAAACAAAAACTCACAAAATACAAAAATAAAAACAAAAACACCAAAGGAATAAGGCAGAAAAAAACAAACCCCGAATGAGAGGCAAGAGAATTTGCTGTGCTTCAGTGTTCTAATGAGGACAGGCTTCCCTTCCCACCCCTCAAAACGGAAATTTTCATACGGGTAGCTGAACCCATGCAAAAGTGTTTAAAGATTTTAAAGCTATGGAGATTCAACCTCCTGACAAATGATGCAGAACTATCACTTTCTACTTCAATTAGGGATGAAATACACAATTACAAATCTGCTATAGATTTGTAATTTACTGTTTCAACATGTCATTTTCACTTTTAGTTTTAGAAGCAACGCAAAAGAAAAAAGAAATAATAAACTATAATGACCCTTTTGTTTTGAAAAATATCTACTAACAATGGAAAAACTATTAAGATGGGAAAGACTAAACAGAAATATCAACAGGCATTTGTAGTACGTTTAAACTACAAAAGAGAGCAATCTCTTTGTTGATCAGGAGCCATTTGTAACTTTCCAGAACACAGCTTCTGTTGTGTGATACAGGCTCCAGATTACAGAGGGCCACAGAGACCAGATGTTGGGAAAGGGGAAGCAGTACTGATCCCTTACTCGAGAAATTTATTAGTGTAAAGAATGAAAGTAAATAGTAGTTAAAGGGCAATAAGGATCAATAAAGGGCATGTTTTTGTTTTTTTCAAAATGATGGTGACAATCTAGGCATTCTTATAATCAGAGGGGAAAGAGTTATGTAAAGACATTGAGGCAAGAGAGTATTAAGGAGCAAGTAATGACTGCAAATGAGGACATATTATAAAGAGGTGAGCCTTATAACTTTCCCTGGGGCGCCTCTTTTTCTTAGAGATATTTCAACAGAAGATGTGAGGATGTCTCTATCTGCTTAGTGAGGTAAGCCACGAAACTGTATGCTAAAAAACTACAAGGTAGGGGTCTCAAAGGGTATTTCTAGAACAGTACTAAGAAAAGTATGCTAGGATATCAGTGGAGGACAAAATGGCTATGGAAGGATAGAAGTCTAAGAGTCCAAGCAGAATTAGAAAGCATAAACATGAGGGGAAAACTAATAACAACTATAACTTGTGTCAACAAAATAAAAGTGGTATACAATGGGATTTTTGAAAACAGGTAACTTATGTATATTACTCACTTTCTGACATGAATCAGAAACATTTTTAAAATACATCGGGAGTGAGGAGTAGGAGGACCGACTATAAAACGGGCATGAGGGAATTTTTAGGGCTCTTTATCTTGATTGCAGTGGTTGTTACCTGTCTGTCTGCATTTGTCAAAACTCAGAACTATAGACCAACAAGAGTGAATGTGACTGTATATAATTCATACCTCAAAAAAAAAGTACATTAATAGGATCAACCGTAAAGGGGCCCAAAGGAATTTTTCAAGGTGGTAGAAATGTTCTATATCTTGATTGTGGTTATGGTTATGCAAGTGTATACATCTGTCACAACTCAAACTATATATTTAAGGTGGGTGTATTTTATTGAATGTTAATTATAACCAAAGTGATTTTTAAAAAGTATATCCACCATCTACACCCCATCTACAAAATGTACACACCATTTTACTAAAAAATAACTAGCATTTTCCTGTAAAAACAGTTCCATAAACATCACCTTACAAAGCAGAATTAGCAAAACTCCAAAACATAACTGAAAGACAGAGAAAATATTCTATAATTTCCACGTTAGACAATAATCCATCAGTCACAACCAATCTATGCTATTCTTAGTTGCTTCAGTTAAACCTACATACTAAAGCCAGGTTAATTTTCTTAAAATATCACTTTGTATGTATCATTCCTTTGTCTAAATTTTCTAATGAATCCCCAACTGCCAGATCTTTTGTCTTACAGCTGTCTATAATATGGCTCTCATTTCTTTTTATTTCCACTAAAGCGTTATATAGGCAAATACAAAAGAATAATAAAATAGAGACAAAAAATCCAAGTTTAAGTTCTGGCTCCAGTTATTAGCTGAGACCTGATAGCTACAAAATGAGGAAATACACTCTCTCAAGAGTGTGAGTCTTGCATAAAAGAATAAAATAGCCATCAGAGTATTCCCTCTCTCTTCTACAAAGACCCCACCCCCAGTCAGCCCAGAGCTTAATTTCTTTTATAAGCACTTGTATTTACCACTTTTTTGTCACTATTTTTTCACATACATTCTCTTTTGACAATCTTTTTATTGTAACCCTAGCACCCAGCAGTGTCTTACAGAAAGGCACTCAACAAATACTTTTCATAAGATAAGGATGTCTTCCTAAAGTAACAAGATTTTTAAAGTCAGGGATCATGACCTATAGTACTTAAAGTATTATTTACATTGTTTTTAGTGGGAAATGTGATTCTAACTTCCAACTTTAAAATGACAGAAACATCTTGCATTGATCCAATCACAAAAATATTTTACTTTCTTTTATTTATTTATTTTTTTGGTGAGGAAGACTGTCCCTGAGCTAACATCTGTTGCCAATCTTCCTCTTTTTTTTTTTTTTCTCCCCAAGCCCCAGCACATAGTTGTATATCATAGTTGTTAAGTCCTTCTAGTTCTTCTGTTTGGCATGCTGCCATAGCACGGCTTGATGAACAGTGCGTAGGTCCGCACACAGGACCCAAAAGCAGCAAAGCACAGGCCGCCAAAGCACAGTGTGCGAACTTAACTACTACGCCACTGGGCCAGCCCCCACAAAAATATTTTGAATTAGTGTTATTCAAATCGTGGTCTGCAAAGTGAGGTCACTGGGGAAACTGTTACCATTCTACAACAAGGAAAGAAATTGAGAATAAAATTTAAAAACTTTTACAGAAACTTAACAGTGCCATAACATCCAAGCATGTGATCAGTATATTTATAAAAGCAGCCATCTATAAAAGATTAGAAATTAAAAACAAAAAGGTCCTTCACCACAGATGGTTTGAGACACAGTTTTAAATGGTAAATTCTAAGTTAAATGAGGTAGCAAGCACATTCAGCCATCATTATAACAGTTTCTTAGATAAAAGGAATTCCAAATTTCAATTAATCAACTTAAAAAATAACTTGTGATTTGCTATGCGCAATTTCCCTTCCTCCTTCCCCTCCTAAAAGTAAACACTGTGATATGTACCTAGAATAAAATGTAACAATGAAGCCTAGTTGATCCCTTCTCATAGGTGGCTTCATCCAAGGAAAAAGGGCAGTCTTCTTTCCCTTCCTGATTTACCCTCTTCCCTCTCTTGTGGCTACGGTATCCACATCTTAGTTGGTTAAGCTGGATCAGAAGAAGGGAAGGAAAAGACACATGTAGAATTGGTGAGGCCTATTTGGTTTTAAGCTGTACAGGATCTCACTTAGATGATCAGGATAAGCTATCAGGTAAAGATTCGATTCATCTTTCTGATGTGTTCCCGATCTGCATCTTCTGAGGAAGCAGGAAATATGGCATTAGGAAACTAGACAGGGAATTTGAAACTTTGGGATAAGATTCCAAGCACAAACAACTGACAATTCTAAAGCAGTCTGCAGAATGACGTTAAGTAAATTTGAATTCAAAATGGACTAACATTTTGAGATGAAATTCCCATAGGCAACTCAAACTTTAAGAACAGCCAGATCCCACAGAAAGACCAAAATTTCTATGCTAGAAAGAGACCAAGATTAGTGCCTCTAATTTGTACACATCAATCTGACAGTGATAGGTCTAAGGCTTCACTAGGGTCACGGCTGTATTACCTCAAAACAGGACAAGTTTGACCACACACTATTTGGCATCTATATTGTTAGATGGGACTCAACTCCTTTTAACGCTATGATGCATAAAGCTGAGAACTGGTGATTACATCAAGCCCATTATTCTAGAATCCAGTGTCTCTTTTGAGGTTCAGATACAAGGATGGGAACACTTTCTAGTGAGAAGCAAAGTCAAACAAGAGGAGGAAGTTCATTACACATAAATGAATAACCTCCCAGAAGTTCTGCAGACAAAACATAAAGAAATTACTGTAAACCCAAAGATTATACAAGGAGGCACGTTAAAAAAAATTTGTTCTTAAACACTTAGATTTTAAGAACCAGATATGTTCAGTGGCAATTCACAAGGCACCTTCAGGAGTAGGAATGTAAAAAGAAATGTATGGCCCAGGTTCTGAAAAAGGAACTAAAGCCATGAAAAATGATGATCCGAAAACAAGTTCAAAACATAGTCAAGACAGGATTGTTAAAAAAAGAGGAAGAAAAGAGGAGCAAGACATCAAATGTTATTAATGTTGGAAAAGACACAATCAACTTAGGAAGCAACCTGAAGTTTTAAAAATGCAGGTAAGTCTACAAAAGAGAGGGGTAGGGAAACATCATTAAGGGACTATATCTATTTAAAATAACATATGGCTTTCTTAGGATAAAGACCAACATTCTAAAATAGCCTACAAGGCTCTGCTTTATCTGGCCAAGGCCATCTGCTCATCTAATGCCACTCTCCCTACTCTTGTCTCGTCTGCTACTTTGGCCTCAAATGACATATGAATAATATTCCCTTTATCTAGAATTACCTATCTGCTCACCCTCTCACCCCATTTTACTCCTATATTCATGTTTCAAATCTCAGCTCATTTCTTCAGAGAAACTCTCTCCTGATCATCACTATTCCCAAATCCAACACCGCAAACAAGAGCTGGTTCTCCTGCTTTACACACTCATAGTTTGCCTATACTTTTCTTTCCCAGCACTTATTTTATAATTATATTTATTATACAAGTACATCTTTGTTCCCTAAATGCCAATAAGCTCTATAAGGCAGGGTCTTCATCTGTTTTGCTCACCATTATATCCCCCAGGACTTAGTATAGTGTCTGGGACATGATACACTAAGGAAATGGGAATCCCAGAAAAAAAAAGATCCAGACCTTGTTATAGTACAAAAAGATGCTTAGAAAAGGAAGATTACTAATTCAAAAGCTTAGGTTATAACAACAACAACAACAACAACAACAAGTGATGAAAGGCACTTTACCCTATGAACCTACTAAAAATACAAGCTTAAAAATATCCCTAGTAAAAGTTCTACTTCAGGTATCTTTCAGGGGATTTCTCCAGCTATTAACAGCAGACCAGGACTGGAAGATGATTAAGGAGAAGAGAGAGGACATATTTTGATTTTCACTTGGCCCCAGGAAATACTTTTGGAAGCAACTCCAATTTGGAAATCTTTTCATGCTACCTTTCAGTCAATGAAGATGTACTTTTTAGAAGTCAGGACTTATGACTAGAGAATTCCAAAATTGGTACGATTAATAGCACAAGAGACCCCTGGGATCCTGCTACGATGGAAAACTACAGAAAGACCAGAGATTTATTCCAATAAGTCATATAGTACTTGATCAAAACCCACAATAAATTAGAGTGCCAGAAACAAGAGCTGGAGAAGATAGGATATAAGGCATAATATCAGACATTCTAAAAAGAAAATAAAGATGTTTTAAATAAACATAATCACACCACAAAAGCAAGGAGAAACATCAGGAAGAACCTGGAGACTAGAGGTGCGACCACTATGAATTTCTAAAATTTGCTAATTGCTATGGCACTTTCAGAAGCCATTCTTCGAGAAAAGAAAGAATCTTCACAGATGGTGGGCTTTATTACTGACTTTTAAGGTTACAAATGACAATTCTGGTCTACTGTTGTGAACTGAATGAGGCCTTAAAGAAGTAAAAACCATGAAATGTCCCATGTGTTTCTTTTTTCTATCGGCTACTTCTGCTGCTAAGTTTCTGCCATTATCTGTGACTAGTAAGGTAACTGTAGATCTAGAGTATAAAATACATAAAAGATCCTGGAACATCAACTTCATTTTGCACAGATAATGCTAGGAATTTGGTTTGGTTTATAAGTCACTACAAATGTCATAAAAGGTCAGGCATTTGATTGTTCTAACTTTTGGGCTGTTGTACTATGGTATTTTTGTGTGTCTTGATATTCCCCTGGAACTTTGGAGAATGAAATACATTGGGTTTGGGAGTGGAGACATTACAACTGTGGAAGTGCTGAATGAACTTGAGTTCTACTGGAAGACTCCCAAACTACCGCTGTTGAACAGATCCAGGATCCAATTAAACTGAACAAGATTTCTATGTCTGAGATGGTACAGAATAAAAATATAGATGTAAGAGAGAGACATTTTTGTATATGATTTAAGATTTTAATTTTTACTAATTAATGTTATGGAACAACAAAGATTTATTTTGTTCTCTTGTAAGAGAATTAGACCACAGATTTTACAAGCAAAGTTTTATGGAGCTAGCATAACATACTAGTGTCTAGGGAACTTCTTACAATCCTATGTGATAAGTTTAGGAGAACAAAAGGATTATGCATAATCTGAGGTGAGAAATACACTGAAGTAATTTAATAATATAGGGCCTTGGGGGTAAACTTAAAATGAAGCAATTTCCCAATTCATTTTAGTGACTCTGGGAACAACACTGAGACATTCATAAAGATCTTAGGGGCTGAAGCATCCAGCACAGTAACTCAATACCACCTGGGCCTCAAGTGCCTTGGTGGGTATTAAGCATGGTCAGCTCCAACATACAGTTAGGTCTGTCAAATAAAAACAAAAAAAACATCTTGGGGGGTTGAAATAGTCAACTCACTGCTCCCAGATGGATCCTAAAGATTGAAAAAGTTGTTTTTCAAAATTACAAGCAGGAATTCTATGCAACCCTCTGATGTTTCTGTGCACTGGTTAACAACACCTCTGTTATAGCCTGGCCTAGCCGTTGAACTCACTGGGTCAAAAGGAACAAAATTATTGGGTGAGCGATTTTTCAGAGAACTGCCCAGCATAATCTATCTCCCTCACAACACACACTCTAAGCGAAGCTCTCTAATATTTACCAAAGCCAATGTCAAAATGAGAGAGTAATAGGGTTTAGCAGTGATGAAGGTAGACCGTTGATGGGGAAGATGAAGTAAAGAGTCAAGTTTTCTTCTTCTTGGTTCATTCCTCCTTTTTACATGAACCCTGAAAGACCTGGAGGGCAAACTATTAATGTATTTAGGAGAAAAGAAACAAGGAGGTCAGATCAGGCTCTGACTACAGCTTACACTTTAAGTAAAAAAGGCCCTGAGGATCCCACAAGCTCTGTCCAGCATAGGCGACCAGACAAAGATCTGAAATAGAAATTCAAGCAAAGAAGAAAGTATGCATGCAGCGAGAATATTCTCGGTCCTATATTATAAGCACTCTTTGGGCAGTAATAGATAGATTAAGGTAAAGATTTCGGTTACCAGCTGCTAGAATGGACTATCAAAGCTTATTTACAAGTAAGAATTGCCTGGATATGAAAACATAAATTACAGTCCTACAAGGTTGCAAGATATAAAATAAAAAAATGTGATTTTACAATTCAAGCAACAAAATAACATAATTCCAAAAACCAAACTTAAAATATCAGCAGCAACTGCAAAAATGACATCTTATACCAGGTCACTATAACGAGAAACCATAAATGAAGCATCATTAAAGTCAGCGTCTATCTTATCTAAATTGGTAAGATATGACTTAAAACTTTAAGAGAAAAAGAAAAATGCATTGTGGCAATTTTTCCAACTCTATTTTTAAAAAATCTAGTACTTTTAGTTCTGCATTCTCCCTAAAAGTAGTCAACGAGTAAACAAATACCACTCAAATTCCTGTTTCTCTTTAGAATAGTATTCAACTTTCTTTAGTTTACATATAAAAGAACAAATGCAAGCATACTGTCTAGCCTAGGCAGATATTAGGCTAGTCAGAACATGTAGGGACTAGTTCTGGGTACCACATTTGAAAACATATAATCAGACTCTGTCCAAAGGGTCCAGTTTCTGAAACTATCATGTGATAAATGTATTTCAAATATAAAATAAAGTTAGGAATATTTTGCCTGAAAGACGTAAAAAGGGGAAAGGATACAATGGAAAAAAAGAGAGCCTCTCTCAGATGTGAAGATGACTACTTAGAAGAGATGTGATGTTGTGAAGCACCTGGCATAGCACCTAGCAAATAGTAAGTAAACCATAAATATGAGTCTCCAGCCCTCCTTAGATGAAGTATAGAATTAACACTAACTGTAGAAGTTACAGAAAGTTTGACTCAAAATGCAAGTAAACTGGTAATAGAGATAAACAATAATGAACACAACTGTCGTAGAAAAGAGTGAGTTCCCAGCATTGGAGGTTATTTAAGACAAAGCTTAAGGATTCTCTGCCAGGGATGCTATAGATGAAGTAATTCCTGATTTGTGTATGAATTTGGACCAACTGACCTCTAAGGTTCCTTCTACCTCCTTACAATATTGAGGTGATCACTAGGGAAATGATCACTATAATTTTTCCTCTTTCCTCAAATATGCCACTTAATGTACACTGATAGGTTATCTTACCTATGAGATTCTTGCTCTCCTTTCATTTTCTCTACTTTTGATAACATATCATCAACTTTAAATGTTTTCCTGGAAGAAACAGATAAACAAAATAATCACTTCTCAACTGGGAAAAACAAACAGATTACACTTTATTGTCACTACAATAGGCAAGTTGGAAATCTGATTTTGATTATTTTTAATAAGATAAATTATGGATGGTTAGCCATAACAATGAATACTTTTGAGACAGTGTATGTTATAATACAGCAGACAAGCCTTCAAGTCCCAACTCAAATGCTAACTTTTCCAAGAAACCTTTTGTAATTATTCCCAAACCAGAGAGATTCTCCTTACCTAGGGCACTTGGTTTATATTTCTTTTGACATTTTGCCTCCTAAATGTGAAACCTGCATAAATACTCTTTCTCCTACTAGATTATAAGGTCCTGAAGGGCAGAGACTGCTTTTCTCCAAGGAAAGCCACCTAGTACCTGGCATAGTGCCTTATATTTAGTAGGTATTCAAGCATCTGTTGGACTGAACCAAAGAAATGCAAATTATGTATGTTTGAAACAGTCATAGTTCTATTAAGTAACCTGACAAATATGCGCTAGCACTATCACATAAAAATGGAGATTCTATAAAACATATCTGAAGTTAATTAAACATCCTCCAAGATGTTAGCGATAGTTCAAGTTAAATGATATGTCTTATTAAAGAGATGGTTGTTTTTCACCATCATCAAAAATTTTGAAGTACAGGGGACATACCCATCAAATCATAATAAAATTACTAGCTTTTAATGTGACAAGTTTAAGAGAAAAAAGCAATTTTTCCATAAAATAGAAACTTAAGAATAACACCCCCAAGCAATTTAAGAATGAACGGGTTCTCAAATAAGCCTCATCTTAGTTCTTAAGGTGGTCTATTATATGTGACCTTGAGATAGGGGCTACAAATCTAGACCCATATATATTTGTTAATTGGAAACAAATATTTCTCTTTATATTCAAATATACTCTTCAAATTTAGGACTTGGAAAAACTTAAGGTATCCTGCATTATTCTGTAAAGCTTGAATTCAGATACTAGAAATTACTAATATGCTCATTCCTCAAAAACAACAATTATACTCAACTACTATCATAAAAATTCTCATTCCTCAAAAACAATGATTATACTCAACTACTATCATAAAAATTCTCGGCAGAGAAATGTTAATGTAAATATATTGCAGTAAAATACTGATAGGAAGAGTGGAGTCGATACAATCTGTATTTCAGGTGAATAAATAGCCTCCATTAACAAAAGATCTTTTTAAAAAAAGCTTCTCTCCTTACCTTTAGTTACTGAAAACTTAAATATTAAAATTTCATCCAATAGAGCATAGTAAGAAGTACTTTATGAGGATGGCAATATTTTTTCAATCTCCACAGATAAGAGAGAAGAAAGAAGAAAAATGTGGGATTCTTTTAGGCTAATTACAAATAACTTTTCAGTATAACTACTGAAATGTACTACTGAGGAGCAAAGTTACTGGAAACTTTTAAGAATAATATGTTTATCTTTAGGTAATAATTAAGAAGAAATCCTGTCTGCAGGAAGAAAGGTTAAGACTGTATGTCACAAGGTTCATCTCTTCCAACATTACGCAGTCGTGCATAGGAGAAGTGCATAGGAGAATTAAGTATTAACAACCATTTGAAATAGGTAAGATCATAAGGGCAACTCAGCCTTTCTTAGGAAAAAACAAAACAAACCACATAAGCAACTATACAAAAGCAGCCCTACCTTCCAACACCAAATATTTCTGGTTCTTTAGAAAGATACTGCCACTGAAGTTCAGATTTAACAAAGGAAATAGTTATCAAAAGGTCATCAAAAAGGAGAATATTTCTGAAATTTTCTTGGGAGGATTCAGAAACAGCTTACATGAAACCTAGTAAAATGAATTTAATAAAAGATGCCCTTCTCCTCACCAGTATTTCCAGTGTGTCAGTGTAGTGTTAGCCCATAGAGTCTGAATACCTCTATCAAGTGAGTCTAAAGTACAAGGCGAGCTTAACAAATATACCAGAATTAATATTACAACCGAGTGTATGACTTCAAAGGGAATGATACGTTTATTCCAACAATGGATATTATGTCATTCTAAGAGTCAAAAAAGGAGTTTCAAAAACATTCTGAGCAAAGACCACAATCACTGGGCTAAATTCACCACCTTCCAAAGTCACCAACTACTTTGAAAAGGACAGCACTCACTTGAAGATATAATATGTCGTATTAATTTGTTAAAAAATTAGTCACAATGTCTTCTATACCCACGTACATTACAAAAGAATTAAGTGATTCCTAATGCATATTTTTTGAGGAGGAGGATGAGTCCTGAGTTAACATCTGCCACCAATCTTCCTCGTTTTGCTGAGGAAGAGTGGCCCTGAGCTAACATCCGTGTCCATCTTCCTCTAGTTCACACATGGGACGCCTGCCACAGCATGGCTTGATAAGCCAGGCGTAGATCCACACCCGGAACCCGCACTGGCAAACCCCGGGCTGCCAAAGTGGAGCGTGCAAACTTAACCGCTGCACCACCAGGGCCTGCCCCCCTAATGCATTTTTGTATGGAAATAAACTAAGTAGAATTCATGTTTTTTGGCTGGTAAATTGCTTCAAAACTCCCCCAAAAGACATTTTTTTTTACAGAAAGGGCAATAAATTAAGAAAATTAGTTTGTACTACCAAGCTCTTAAAGTTGCCTCCACCCATTAGCAGACAACAGAAACGCATCCCACAATGAGACAGTCAAATAATCTAATAAACAAACATGACAGGAAAATGATGAACTTAGATTTTTAATGTATATATTTTTTATCCATTTATGGATTAACTCAAATTTAGTTTGAAAAAATTCAATCCCTTTTAAATTAAAATCACTTTTAAATTAAAAACATCTTAGATGGTAACTCAACTGATCTTCCATATTAAAAATACTAAAGGAAAAGTTTACTACTACTTAACCAAATTCTCCTATTTTTGCAGAATAAATCAGAGGCCAGCAAACTATGGACCATGTGCCAAATCCAATCTACTGTCTGTTTCTGCACAGCCCATGAGCTAATAATGGTTTTCACAGATAAATATTTGCAATTGATTTGATAATAGAGAACACTAACTCTAAACCCCAATTAAGCTAAATGTTACCTCCCTCCACCCTGAAAAAATTTAAAAATCCCACACTTCTCACCAGTAGGCCTGTATTACAAAACATTGTACCCAATTAGTATATTTTGAATTACATCAACAAAACATTTGTGGACGTTTTCTCTCTTTTTGTATAAGTACCTACATCCTACCTAATATCCTTGATTCCGCCTCCTGGATCACAAAGCCTAAAATATTTACTATCTGGCCCTTTACAGAAAAAGTTTGCTGAACCCTGGCATGGATCAAACAACAGAGTAGACAGGTAAAGACCTAACAAATTTAATTCTGTTGCCGAATCCATCACTTTCTTCCTAGTTATTTAGACACTTGGCAAGTTTTCCCTATTAAATTCAATGTTTGCTGGCTTGTACTTTCTCTCTTTCTCTCTCTTGATTCAGAAAGATTACCAAAAGAAAAATAGTTTTAATATTTCAATCCTTCAAAATACACCTAGATATAACTACAAAGATAAACTATGTCTTGGTATAGAAAACATGATGCTTACTTAGCAACCAGTAGGCATCTCCAAAGGAGTTTAGTTTCAAAGTCTACTGAGATAGTTTAATGGTTTTACCAAGTCAAGACTATAACAACACTAAATGCTTAGTAGACGCTCTCTCCTATTTTAAGTGGCTCACTTGATATGCTCAATAAACAAAATTGCACACAGGATGAGAAACTAACATTCCATAATCTTATATAATTAAACAGTAATGTTACAAAGCAAATTAAGCTCTGCCGGACACCTCCAGACTCCACCTTAAGACTAGATGATTAAGACTTCTTGTTTCTAAGGACATTCATCCTATTGACTTCAAAAGTATTTCCCCTTTAGTAAGAACATCACCAAAGATATAAAATGAGACTTTCTGAACTTATCATTATAGAAGCAAATTCTTTATTGTCAGAAAATTTAAGAAATATTTAAACATTAACTGTTAAATTTATGTATCAAAGATAGTATGCCTGAGCCCTTTAGTAAATATTTAAATCCTCAACTTTCATCAAACTCAAAAATAAGTAGTAGCACAAAGTAAAAACATTTGTTAGGAAAATCACTTCATTCACTTCACTACTAAATCATTTCTATTAGCAAAAAACTGGTAATAAATTGGGATTTACAAAAATGATACTATGAAAAATCATCCTGCAACCTATTCAACCAGTCCCTCTTTCAGTTCAGTTTTCACATTTAATCTTTAATTGGAAATAGTACTTTAAAACAAAACTTTAACACGGTTTGATCAACTTGAAATAAGATTAATAAAACGTACCTTTTGATGTTTGTTCTGGAGTTTCGGTGAGACATGTAAGTAAGAGTTCTGTGCAAAAATATTGGCTATAAAAAAAGTTTAAAAATATTAAGATGAAATAGGGGAAATTCTAAGAAAAAAAAATATTGATGAATTTTGTTGATTACTTACCGCTATAAGATTTCGAGTTCGAAGAAATCTATAGATCTGTGTTGGTTCTAGGTAACAAGAAACAAAATCCAAACATTATCTAAATTTACTTATTACTTAAGTTGTCAAGAAAATACCAACCCAGCCCGTGTTATAACCAATATAAACCAATCATGTTATGGAAATCCTAAACTAAATATTTACATCAAAAAAATTACTACACACAGTAAGATCAAAAGACATTCAATCTATAGCATACATTCACAAAACGCATCTACATTTATTTTAAATTTAAGGTTCTTTACAATCTTATCCTTAAGCCTTACATTTCTAAGGTAGCTACTTTCTAGACTAGTCTGTCTGCAGAATTGAAGAGTAGTAGTTATATTCATTTAATTCAGCTAATTTAAACTATTTATAACCCATCTCCGTCCAAAAAGTAGCTGAAATGAGGTAGTTGGATTCAGCAAAGGTGCTAGCGATTGATGCCAAACAACAAAAAGAAATTTTCACTTTTTAAGTGGTCTTTTAAAAAATTTGTATGGTAGGCAGCCAAAAGGGAATACAGCCATTTCCTAGATGTCCTAAAACAGGTATGAAAGTCAGTTAACATGGAAAGAAATTTGAGGCACAAATTATAGCTAAAATTTTCAGTGCATATTTCTAGTTCTTTATCTATTTTGCTCAACGTAAATATTACCTCAATACGTAACTACTACCTCAACATAAATTTTTAAAGTAACCAACAGATTCTTAAAGTTTTTTTAAAGCTGAATTTAGTTAAAACTTAACTTGTTATAAAGGACTTAGATTACAGATAGAAAATATTTTATTTACAAATACCATAAGACCAGTTACATTAATGATCTATTAGTATAACGTTTCTTTAAACAAACCAGTATCAAAATAAACTAAATATAACGATACTGGCAAACACATCAAAGCATTTAAACTTTTCAGAAACTAAGATATTAGAAAAGAAGTTGTTTTGTGACCAAATCTAGCTCTTACTGACAGTTCACTTCTCCAAGGTAGACTCATCAGAAAGCAAAGCAGCTAAAACTTTCTTGGAGGATTTGTCTTCTCATAACATTTAGAAAGAATTTTTTAAATTTCCACTTAATCTTCAGTTAGTTTAGTTTTTGGTTTCAAATACAGTAAAAGGAGATGAGATGTTTCAGAAGTATAAAACACATATGTTTATTGTCATCGCTGTGTTTCAGTTCTCCACCATATTTCCAATTTAAAGCCTCTCTAGATTTTTTTAAGTATATTAAGCAAAAGTAAGAATAACGTGAATCTCTCTCCAGCAGGTTCAATAGGTTTCAACGAAAACTGAAATTCCCTATATTAAACTCCAATTAGAATTTCATGAAGCACTAACTACAGAGAATGAAAGAAGGGTATTAAACAATGTAATATGTCTTTCCAAGCACAGCTGATACCATGCCCTTAACATACGCTATGGTAAAATTGTAAATAAAGACATTCGGCAGCGGAGCCGAGTTTATTCAAGTTTCTCTAAGATCTTTAGGTATCAGAGATCATGCAATTATAACATCCACAAAAAGGCAAAAAAGCAGAACAATCACGACATAATATTAACTAAAGAACAGCTGAGATTATTCATAGCCATGATTTTTATAAATTCTATTGTTTGTTTCCCGACACCTTGCCCCCCATTCCAAATTAAGTTGTAGTTTTGCCCTGGAAACAGACCTTAAAAACAGAAATTGACATAAGAAAACGTTCCAGAATTAAGTAGTAGTACACCGGCAGAATTCCGAGATCGTCTCGAGAGAAGAAGATGCTTGAACTCTACCTGTCCCTACGCATCCATGAAATGGGGGGATAGCTCTGAAGGGTTTAAAGCATCCCAAGGTGCCATGTTAACGTGCAGCACCAAGTTGGTGCGAAGGCGTTTCAGACTAATGACAATTTGGTCGATTTCACTGCACTCGTGTCTTCGCAGGCTTCATTTTGCTCCTCAAAACCGACAACCCAAACCCTTGGACTTTTCGAGTGCGAAAGGCAGGAAAGAAAGCAAGAACTGGTCTCAGGATCTGACTGCGGGTCTAACCGTACGGATCCACAGCCCGACTGTACCCTCCCCATCTCAAAGACGCCTGCTCCTAGCGTGGGGCCCCACTGCCTACCCTCCGGCGTAAACCTTCGGGGAGTCAAGAACCTCACCTGGATCCCCGATTCCACCTCCCCCAACGGCCACAGCCTTCGGGCCCCCTGGAGCCGCAATCCCCGAAGGGGGACAGCCCCCTCCATTGCTCCCTCCACTCCCAAATCAAGTCGACTCCCGACGAGGCAGGGGGGCCCAGCACGCGTGTCCCGGCCCCCCAATGCTGGGAGAGCGGGGATGCCTGCCCTCGGAGCCTCAGACACACTCACTCTCAAAGGCCTGGAGGAAAAGCTCGTGGTCAGCCTGGACGTGCTCCATTTTCGGCTTCTTCACCGGTAACACCGCTGCCCCCGCCGCTGCCGCCGCGGAGGAGGAGGAGGAGGCCGAGTAACTGCCGCCGCCTCCGCAGCCCCCGCCGCCGGATTTGCCGCCCGACGCCGTCGCCGCCGCCACCGCCGCCGAACCCCCGAAGCCGCCTCCCCCGGACCCCGCGCTGGGCCCCGAGCCGCCCCCTCCCCCACCGCCGTGCTTCTGAGGCGCCATCGCGGTTCCTGCCTCCTCCCCCCGCCAGCTACCCGCCGGGCGGCCCCGGAGAGTAAGCGCCTGCTCTACCAACCGCTCGCCCCAGCAGGCTCCGGCGGACCGAGGGGGGAAGGAGGAGAGAGGGGAGGAGAGGGGAAGGGAAGGGAGGAGGAGAGGAGGGAAGGAGGGAGGAAAAAAAAGTGTCTCCTCCTGAGAGCCCCGCTCCGCTCCGGAGGCCGCTCACCCTAGCCTGGCCTCGCTCCGCCCACTTCCCCCGCCCGGCGTTCTGATTGGCCGGCGGGAGCGCGCGCCGCCCGGCCGCCCAGCCCGTTGGCCCGCGGATTCCCCCGTCAGTCACGCGGAGGCGCTTCTCGCGGAGGCGCGGCTTGGTTGGCCCGTGCGCGCTGCCGATCGCGGGCCCGGCCGCCTCTTTGAACTGAATTCGCGGGAAAATTAGGGGTCGGAGCGGCCTTCCTGCTGGCCCCGGTGCATTGTGGGGAGAGAGGGACCCGGCGAGCGGCTTAGGGAGCCGTTTCTCGCCTTCTGAGCGTCGTCAGTCACCGCCCCCAGGGGGGTACAGAACCCCTGAAGAGAGGCGGGCCTCTGCGGGACTGGGAGCGAGGGGCCTGTTAAGTGAACTGAAATCCATTACCGATCATCGAGTCTCTAACTTGCCAGGAACGGCCCTGCCTAGGGCTTGGTCAGGTCGCTTCTCGTATGAGGGGCTCCCGGGGCAGAGATCGCGCCCCCTGTCCCCTCGGCACCACGTGCCTCAAGCCGCCCATGGCCGAATCCCACCCAGCAAAGCCCTTGAGAGAACGGGGGGCAGCCAAGGGGTTGCAGCGGCTGCTCTCGGACGCGACTGGGCTCCACCAAAGGGAGCGATTTATATGTGACCGGAATGTCCTGTAAGACGAGGAAAACTATTTTCTGTAGGTGCTGTGAAGGCTTCAGGATCCTTACTGAGAGAGGCGGTTTCTCAACGTGTTGGAATCAAAACCTGGATATTTGATCGCTCCCGCCGCCCCCAGACACCATAGGAGTGGACAGAGGGGTGAATGGGATGATTTCTTAGAAATACGTGCGCCCTGTTGAGAACCTATGCATTCCGCGCTGGAAAACTTGCGAGGGAACCCGGTGTTTTGCGGGTCTTGCCTAAAAAGATAGATGCATAGGCCCGATTCAGTCTTCTGGGTTGGAGTGGAGCTAATACCCTTAAAGATTTGAATTTCAGGTTGGACAAGATGATCTCTAAGGATGTTCTTCCAGTTCAAATGTGTGATCTTATATTACATTAAAATGAAACATTATCTTCAAAAATCCCAATCTGTAAACACAGAACTATTTCATACTTTCAATTACATTTTTCAAATGTCTGCCTGGGTCCTTTATAGTTAACTTCAAAACACTGTTTACAAAATAAGTATCTTTGGAATGATTCTTCAAGTTGTTTATAAAACCAGTATCTTTGGAATGGTTACTTAAATATCCGAAGTACTGATTTTATCAAAGCATTTGCTACTTAAGAAAGTGAGCTCTACAAATGATGCGTTTGATATAAAATTTGGCATTTCGGGAACACATCTGAAACTGGGTATACCTGTTGCTGATTTTTAAATACAGCCTATATTTTTAGTCAGACAAAAAGTTTAGAATGCTCTCTTGTTTATTATACTATTCTGTGCTCTTATTTTTTAATTCCCCCCCCACCAAAAAGAGGTTTTTTTTTCTTTTTTAGATTTCTGAGATAAGCTTTCTATGATTAATGCCACCCCACAGAGGCTTGTGGGTTTTAGATCTTGGTAAACTGCTCATCTTTAGCTTTAGTGGGTTAGAACATGAAGTTTCATCAATTCTGTCAGGATCTGGAGAATTAAATCACACTAAGCAAATCACAAAATATCAAGTTATAAACCAGAATGCTAATTTATTAATTAACAGTAAATATAACTGGCAAAATTACCAGTCTTCATCGTTTATGCAAGGTTCTCCCTCTTGGAGGGGAGGGTGGGGGATAGGTACAAGCAGAGAAAAAGACCAAGTCACAGGTTATCATAAATCTTTGATGAACAGAGAAATGAAGCGAAGGGAGTTGAGATGTTCTTAAAGGGCATTTTCCTTAAGAACGCTGTGATAATGTTCTAGGCTTCAGCATGAGCATAGTTTTAATGTACAGTACTGGCAGTGAGAATCAAAACCACCCATGCTATGGGAGAGACATAGAAACACATTCTCACTATTCCCCTTTAACATCTAGAATGTTACGTAAAACACTCAAAAAAAAAAAACACCTCATATTACCTTAGACAAGTTAGAATTAATTCAGCGGTTATCTTGGTTATATTATATTCTTAAGCAGATTTTGTTCTATAGGTAAAACGTTTACAGATCATCTCAAGGTTGGTCCGTTCTGTGGCCAGCTTATTTATTTTGTGTGTTTTTTCTGTTTGGCATCGCAACTGTTCTTTGAGACCTAGGACAGCCAATTGACTGTCAATGACTCATATATGTTTAGTCCCCTACCTCACACTGAATTTGAATTGCTTTTTAGGGTTTTGTTTGTTTTCGCCTTCATGCCATATCTGCAATTGGTAAACTCCTAAAAAGCAAAGGCCATTGTCCATTTCTTTTATATTTCCTAGCACAGGACCAGATGTGTGTGCAAGGAAAGAAGAATAGCAATATTTTAACCTTTATAACAATCAACATGCTTTTATGTATATTATCTCACTTTTTCATAATGATCCTATGAAACTGGCATTATTTTCATTTTATAGACGAGAAAATAGGCTCAGAGAGGTTAACTGACTTGTTCACTTTAGCTACAGAGCTGTGACTTGAACCCAGGTTTTTTAACTCTAATTTCTATACACTTTTGCAGTCAGAACCAAATTATCAAGTTGATGTTCTGTTTGTTTTAAAAAATGAGGATGACCTGGTTTCTCTTGCCAAAAAAAAAAATTTGTGTTCCTTCCTATTGTGCACTCTTTGTCTAGTTCCTTAGTGCTCCCACTTTGCTTTACACAGACTTTTGTTAACCTTTCTCATGCCACGGACCCCTTTGGCAGTCTGATGTAGCCTACGGACCCTTTTTTTTAAAAAATGCACAAATATAAAATTTATTGGATTATAAAGGAAACCAATTATAATAAAGTATCATTACCAAAATAGCAAAAAATAGTTGTTATGTAGTATTATAGGTGCTTCCTTTTGAAGGTACTCAGTAAGATCTAGTGGCAGGTCAGTCTGTTAACTATCATAATTTCAAAGTAGTGATGAGGGAAATAACATTTTGAGACACTTGCAAAAACTGTAATTTGATGTGGAAATATCTATGATTTCTCTTGGAAACAAAGCCATGGGCACTGCTTACACTACTGTGATTTGTCACCTATATTAACAGTTAAAGGAAATGCTAAATTTCAGTTAGAGGTTAATATAAAGATTAACTTTTTTTCTCATCTAAGTTCATGGACTCGCTGAATCTGATTCAGTTAACAACCGAGTCTTTTTCTTTCTACTCTCACTGTAAGCTCTTGGGGGCGAGGATGATGGGTGATTTGTCTTAGTGAGTGAAGTATCTGTCACTGTGCCTGGCATAGAAGAGGGGCTCACCCAATGAGTTTTGATGACTAAGGATGGACACCAGTGCACAAATATAAATAATGACAATAATGATTGAGTGCTTACTATGTGCCAGACAGTATTTTAAGTTTTTAAAGTCTTATAACTCATTCAATTCTCACACCAACCCTCTAATGTAGGTAATTCTTGTTATCCCCATTTGATAGATGAGGAAACAAAGGCAAGACTTGTTCAGTAACTTGCACAAGTGATGGAGCTGGTATTCCAACCTAGACAGTCTGTCTCCAGAGCCCTCACTCTTGACCACAATGCCATGAAACTAGAGAGTTTTAGAGATATAAGATATTGCGCATGTCGTTTCTAGGTCAAGGAAGATCAGTAAATATTGCCTCTAATGCGCTGGAATGAATAGTTACCAATATTGAATGTATTTGCTGAAAAATAACCTAGATATCAATTTTCCTTTTTACTTGTACAGTGTCTTTCTATCCTCCATCCACTCTCATCACTTTAAGATTGAGGGCTGACGGGGCCGGCCCAGTGGCGCAGCGCTTAAGTTCGCCCATTCCACTTCTCAGCGGCCCTGGGTTCAGCGGCTTGGATCCCGGGTGCAGACATGGCACCGCTTGGCAAGCCATGCTGTGGCAGGTGTCCCACATATAAAGAAGAGGAAGATGGGCGTGGATGTTAGCTCAGGGCCAGCCTTCCTCAGCAAAAAGAGGAGGATTGGTTGCAGTCAGCTCAGGGCTGATCCTCCTCAAAAAAAAAAAAAAAAAAGGTTGAGGGCGAGAATACTAGAAAAACCCAACAAACGCTATTTCAGAAAAAAAAAGTCTTTCTTTGAGGAAACGGAAAGGTTATATTTGCTGATAAGTTCTGAGAGAAATATAATCAAATTTGATTTTTAAAAAGGAATGGCCTCCAAAGCAAAAATAGTAATAACCTTCCTAATAAAAGTTAGCATGAAGGGACAATTTTAACAATTCCATTTGAAATCTAAAATCAAAAGTTTACACATTTTTGTTGTCTTTGTCTAGAAAAGAAAAACATGAGACTGATGGAACATTCACTGCGCATTATGAGGTTTTTGTAATAAACCACTGATCTGTGTGTGTGTTTATCTAGACTTAACTAGATAGAATAAGGATGGTAGTGAGGCATAGTTAGAACCTCTGGGACAGGAAGAAACTTGATACTAATAACCTGAGGGAGGAAAAAACCACCTGAGACAAATTGGAAATATCTAGAACTAAATTTCGGGAGGCCTACATCTGGAGACAGCTGCTATGCCCATCTTTTAAACTGTGGGACAAGTTGTTTTATGTTTAATTTTAAACAAAAGCAGAAGCGAATTGATATTTATTGAGCATCCTATCCATACAACAATCAAACACTAATGTTAGTTACTATTGTTAACCTCTCACACACGTGTAACTGAATCTCAAAGAGATTAAGTAACTCTCTCACCATCCCACAGCTTGTAAGGGGGCGAGCTGAGATTTGAACCTAGTTTCAGGGGACTCAAAACCCCAGATGTTTTTCAGTGCAACCAAGGTATCCAGGCTGCCATCCTGGAGGCCCCAGAGTTTCAAGGAGGTATCTCGGGGAAATGGCGAGGCTGCAATATGGTGGGCTCTGCATCCCCGTTCTCTTTCAATCAGAGCTGTTCTGCTTTTACCTGTTTTATAACAGATTTATGAATTTATAACAGGTTTATAAGTCTGTTTGTTTGAAGATAATGGTTCTACCTACTAAAAAAATTGAAAATCACCACATTACACTCTGTTGCTTTCCCAAGCCTGACTATGAGGAACAATGAGCTTGAATGGCACAATTAATGTATTCCGGGCTATACTAATCTCAAAATTTGACAGCATTAAAAACTAACCTATGCTAAGAGTAATAAAGACCACCTTGTTTCATAGGAATGAAATATAGATGAAAAAATCAGTCTGTATATGTCTTGTGCATGGCCTGCCCAGAAAAAAATTTACTATTACCATTGTTACCTCTTATCTTCATGTGACCTATTATTTCCAAAATAAATGTTTCCTTCGTTTTCTGAAGGAAAAGGAGTATTACTATGTCGCTGTCCTTCGTAAATCATGTCAACATAACTAAGTATTATACCACTTCCATAGTACTCCTATAGTCTAGATTTCCATTTAAAGTTTGTAAATTCACCTTCACTTCACAATTGCTAATTACAACTGTTAATCAAAATAAATTTAAGAGATACAAGCCTTTATTTTTAGCTGGTTGTTGTTATTACAAATATTGTTCTTATTTCCATGATATAATTTTTGTTTGAAGGATATATTTAGCAATTACTGTTTAGAAATTAATTTATTATATGGAAACAAATTTTATAGCTAGAGGGAACTTAGATAGTATCTAGTTTCAGCCTCTTTTCATACACCTGAGGAAACTGAGTCCCAGAGTTTACTTTGCCAAGATCATAAAGGCAGTTTCGGTATACGTTGAGAGAGAATCTGTAGGGCTGAACATTTATGGCAGCATTGTCTCTTACCTTATAAATTCAGTGTTCTGCAGACTGTTTCATGTACTTCATACAAAAAATGTCCTCATTCACCTTACCCTACTCAGGATTTTATTTCTGCTTGCACACTATTCAGTGGAACTAGTTCCTGGGGAAACGTTGCTATTATTCCTGGTCAAACTACTTTTTTTCCTTCATACTCATGGTTTCTTATCTCTTAACTTTAATCTGTAGAAAAATTTTTCCCTCGGACCCTGTAACAATTTGAAATTTGCTGTGAATCTATGGAAAGGCATTGTCATTCCATATTCCCTGCCATTATTAGGACTGTAACTTAATTTGGGGCATGGAAGATTCTAACAGTAACTTACTCCTGTGACTGGCTTGAGAAGGTTGCCACCTTCATGGTTGAGCTGAATAGGAGAGGTGTCCTGAAGAGACCACAGTATGACTTAGCAGCTGTTTTTGATAGAACAGCACAGGGCTTACATATTGCCACTAGGATAGTATGATCTCTCCGTGCCTGAAAGAAACTCCTTGAGATTATGAAAGCATCCAACAATAGCATTTAGAATTCTGTAACCATTTTCTATCACAGAGGAACTCTAAAGAGAATGACTGGGGGAGTAGGACTTCTACTTTATGTCAAGATAAATTAAGTTTCTGCACTATTTTGTGTATCAGGATCAAATTCGCATATAGAGGCCAAGGAATTTTAATTTGGTTGGGGTTTCTTCAGAGAGCACTCTGAAGAGAGTTCTCTTAGGAGAGAAATGCTTCTGGCTCTATTTCTATTTCCAAAGTCTGGTTCTTCCTCAAGTTCCACTTTGCAACAAATTTAGGAGAAAGAACACTATATTATGAATCAAGACTTGACTTGGTCATTATTTACAGTGTGAGTTTGAGAAAGTTATTTAACATCTCTGGTCTCAGTTTTCTTTTTTTTGAAGATTGGCACCTGAGCTAACATCTGTTGCCAATCTTTTTTCTCCTTCTTCTTCTCCTTCTTCTTCTTCTTCTTCTTCTTCTTCTTCTTCTTCTTCTTCTTCTTCTTCTCCTTCTCCTTCTCCTTCTCCTTCTCCTTCTCCTTCTCCTTCTCCTTCTCCTTCTCCTTCTTCTTCTTCTTCTTCTCCTCCTCCTCCTCCTCCTCCTTCTCCTTCTTCTTCTTTCTTCTTCTTCTTCTTCTTCTCCCCAAAGCCCCCCCAGTACATAGTTGTATATTTGAGTTGTAGGTCCTTCTAGTTGAGCTATGTGGGACACCGCCTCAGCATGGCTTGATGAGCAGTGCTAGGTCCATGCCCAGGATCTGAACCGGTGAAACTCTGGGCCACCGAAGTACACTGTGCAAACTTAACCACTCGGCCACGGGGCCGGCCCCCTCAGTTTTCTTAAATATTTCTTAAATTGAAGTTTGATTTAGACCGGTGTTTTTTTTTTTTTAAAGATTGGCACCGGCTCTAACATCTGTTGCCAATCTTTTTTTCTTTTTCTTCTCCCCAAAGCCCCGCACCCGGTACATAGTTGTATATTCTAGTTGTGAGTGCCTCTGGTTGTGCTATATGGGACACCACCTCAACATGACCTGATGAGCGGTGCCATGTCCACACCCAGGATCCGAACCGGCGAAACCCTGGGCCACCGAAGTGGAGCGCAAGAACTTAACCACTTGGCCACGGGGCTGGCCCCTAGGCCAGTGATTTTTGACTGTAACAGAATCCTTGGAAGTCGAGGGTGGGTCATGTGTAATTTGGTAAATCATATTCAACATTATAATTTTATTTTTAAAAAGCAAAAGTAAAGTTATCTGCAGTTTTTACACTATAATCATTGAAAATAAAGCTCTTCATCAGTGGATATGTGAAGAGAGAAACAGTCTTCCATAAATCAGTGTTCTTAAGGCATATCTCCCTAGAGAGCTAACCATGGATTTTAGGGGTAGGGAAATAGGAATTTTTAAAAAATCAAATTAGATATCGAGAAACAAGTTAAAAAGATCAAGAAACATTGATCTAAGTTGCTGTTAAAGTTATCCTAGTTCTTTAATTCTAAGAAAATCACAGAAATCACCTTCCAGTGTTCTATGCCAAAGTTAAAATTATACTAATGTTCCTTTTCTATAAAATTATAAAGCTCAGGTTCCATTTTTGGTTCCTAAATCATCAATAAACAAAAGGGAAATAGTGTTATCTTTTCTCCAATGGGGCAAAAAGGGATCACAAATTCAGCACAAAACATGTCAAATGATGTAGAAGAGTGCTCAGTAAGAAGGTGAGCTGTACAATATTTAGGATGAGATATAAAGTCAAAAAGGAAAGTTTACATTGCACTTATCATGCAAGAATCTAAAAATCCTCTTTCATAAACCAAGACAAAAATATCTGAAAAATACTGGGAGTACAAAAACACCCGAGCAGTCTGAATAAAATTACCCACAGACAGTCAGGTTAAAAAATAAAGTTGTCTGGGGCGGCCGGTGGTGCAGTGGTTAAGGTCGAACACTGGGCTTCAACTGCTGAGGTTTGAGGGCCGGAATCCCAGGCCCCGACCTACACATTGGTCATCAAGCCATTCTGTGGCAGCGTCCCACATAGAAATTAGAGGAAGATTGACATAGATATTAGCTCAGGGCCAATCTTCCTCACCAAAAAAAATAATAATAAAAAATAAAATGAATAAAGTTGTTAGGCCTTTTTTTTTTTGATGTTCCATAATTGATTCAACCAATCTCCTATTAATTCTGTGTTGCACTATGGTAAGAAGAAAAAAAAACCTGTGTAATTTCTGTTTTTGGAAATTTGCTTTTTTTTTTCAGGGCCTAAAATGGTCAATTATTTTTAATGTCCCATGGATGTTGAAATAATATGTATATTATCTGTTGGGTGCAAAGTTAACTGTCTATGTCTATCTACCTATCTATCCATCTCTCATCCAGGATACTACATTTCTTTTAGTCCTCATGATTCCTTTGTCTTCTCTGGTCTGTGACCTGTGACAGTTTCTCAGGCTTTCCTTGTTTTTGATGACCTTGACAGTTTGAAAGAGTACTGGTCAGATATTTTATAGAATGTTCCTCAATTTGGGTCTGTCTGATGTTTTTCTAACAGTTAGAGCAGGGTTATGGGTTTTTGGGAGGAGGATCACAGAGGCGACGGGCCATTCTCATCACCTCATATCCAGGGTACATCCTATCAACATGATTGTCATTGATCAGGTTGACCTTAAGCACAGACCAACTTAGTATTTGACAGGCTTCTCCTCTGGAAAGGTACTTTTTCTCCCCTTTCCATACTGTGCTCTTTGAAAGCAAGTCCCCAAGTATAGCCCACACTCAGGTGTGGTGATGGTGAATGTGGGGGTGAATTAAGCTCCACCTCCTTGACAGGGGTGGGGGCGGGGAGTAGCTATGTAAATTTTTTCCAATTCTTCTGTACAGGAGATTTTTCTCTTCTCCCTCATTTCTGTATTCATTAAATCATTTATTTGTGTCAGTACAGGTTCATGGATATTTATTTGACACTTTGGGCTATATCCAATACTATATTCTTTATTTTGCTGTTGAAATTGTTCCTGCTTTGGTCATTGGAAGATCTTTTAGTTGGCTCCTCTGTTCCCTTGACACGGCCTCACCATTGTGATTTTTTTTTTTTCTATTAGCAATGCCTTACTTTCTCTTACTATAAGAAGTGTCGGCCTCGTTTTGTATATTTCCTACCTAAATCAGCCATTTCTCCAAGGAAACCCGGTTCCTTTTATTATGATAAAATGATGGTGAAACTAAGATGTGGGTGCTGGATATGCTCATAGCTTCTGACATGTCATTGCTTCTAGGCCCTCCCAGTCGACAGAGCTAGGAAATATGTGTATATATGCTAACACATGCATTCACACAAATCTATAATTATTTCTGTATCTATCCATCTCTATCTATATTAAGCTAAACACGAGTTCATACTGGTGTCTCTGACTCTAATCCTTTTTTTCCTTTGTTTCATTTTTTTTTAAGATTGGCACCTGAGCTAACAACTGTTGCCAATCTTTTTTTTTTTTTTCTTCCCAAAGCCCCCCAGTACATAGTTGCATACTCTAGTTATGAGTGCCTCTGGCTGTGCTATGAGGGACGCCGCCTCAGCGTGGCCCAATGAGTGGTGCCATGTCCACGCCCAGGATCCGAACTGGTGACACCCTGAGCCGCCAACGGGGAGCGTGCAACTTTAACCACTCAGCCACCGGGCCGGCCCCTACTTTGTTTCTTAAAGAGAGTAGTCATGCTCTTTACAATCTCTCTCTTTCTTTCCTGAGCACTTACTCCAAGGAGCCCCAATTGGTGCTGTTAATAGAATTACTTATGTGTTTAACAAGTGTCATGTTTTAGTGAGAAAGAACTAATTTCGTTTTCCCAGGAACCTTGAGATGTCAGGGAGGAGGGGGATGACAACCAGATCCCTGGGTTGAAGGAACTGTGGCTCTGCTCGTTGCCCCTCCCAGCAAATGCTGGTGGGAGAAAGAGGCAACAGGGGCAGCCAAAGAGTTGAAGGGCTACTTAGCCGTGGTTCCTCTTCGTTAGTGGCAGAGCTCACTCCCCAGACTGGGACTTCCTCTTTACTCAAACTCGAGTCCCCATCATACGAGGTGTGTTTCGGGTTTCTGAACCTCCTGCACTTGGTGGACATCAGAGCTTGCCCCTAGGTAATGAGGACTTTAAGGGCTCCTGGAAATTTGTAATATCAATTATATTACTATGATTCTAATTAAGTTGCTTATATACTCAATTAAAGCAGAGTTCCTTTTTTTTCTTATTTGAAGCTACTTTTCAGTCTTAGAAATCTAAAATTTTACTAAAGTGTCTGAGCAGAAGCAGGGAGGAAAAATCGTATCATGAACAGAGCAAATGAGTTCACCATAAAACTCCCAAACAGAGTTGGGGAACTTGTTTTATTCTGGGCTAAATGTTTCCTGGCACTGTGAGTTCAGGAGAATTTCAGAGAGAAGTATGGCATATAACAAGTAGTTTGGAAAGCCATGAGTCTCGAAGACTCTTTCAAGAGCCTAAGCTACTGACTGGTGCTTCAAACAATACTATGATAGAGCCTTTTACAAAGTTAATAAGCATCTCTAATTTCTCAGGTAAAGGTCTTGCAAAATCAGAGTCCTTCCTACTTTCTTATCTCATCTCTTTCTATTCCTGACCATACTGCCTGCTCTCCAGTCATACTAGTTTCAGAATTATTTCATGAACACTTCCACACTGTCTTAATACATTTGGAATGTCTTCCCTCATTTCCTCATCAAAGTTCTATACATTCGTCACTATCTCAGATGTCATCTCTGACATGAAAATATCCCCCAGTCTTCCCAGATAGAATAAATTACCCGTAGTGTATGTGCTTGTCGACCCTATTAGCTAATGTCTAATTCATCTGTGCATCCCTGAAGCCTATTGTAGAATAGGCATTCAATAAATGTTTGTTGAACTCATTAACAAAGGAATGAACATATCGACATAAACTTGCTCCAGTGCTGCTGGGTGGATATCAGAGCTTGCCCGTAGATAAACACTGAAAGTATTGAGAGGAAAAGACACCCTGAAGTGAGAGTTAAGACACCTAGCTTCTCCAATCCCAGCTCAGTCAACATCTAGATGGCCTTGGAAAAGTCACTTCAACTTTCTGGGCCTATTTCTCTATACAATGAGAAGACTCTACTAGATCAATTATTCTCAGTCTGGAATGGGATTATAGCCTCAAATATTTGGGGTCAGAAAAATCTTGTGCTCCTCTGATGATTGCTAATCCTATGAAATCCTATATATATGATTTCTGGGAAGCTTATGGCTCAGTTACAACTTCCAAGTATATTTCATCCCCTGTCATATATTCTTTTACTTTCATTTATGTTTCACATTATTTCCATGACATTTCTTCTATTCATACTTGTACATATACTCCAGACACTTAGCAGCACATACTTTAATATTCCTACCTTTCCCATGCATTGATAGCTTGAAGAGATTCTTTACTGGTTCAGTCTAAAATTTTTCACTTAACTGAATAAACCAGAAGTTTATTTTGAGGACATCACTTATAGCTTAAAAAAAAATAGATTAGCAGTCTTCAAAATGAACACTACACTTTACTTTTAGGGCTTATGATGAAAAAAATATATAATGTTTAATAAAACAAAAAAACTCAACCCACTATAGACCTGAGAGACAAGGAAAGACATGCTGAGTTTTTCCTTGGCAGATCCCCCAGGCTGAATTAGTCATTTTCTAGGCATTTCTATAGTACTTTGTGCAAACCCCTTTATGGTACTTGTCATATTTAATAGTGTATATTTAAGTTTTTGCTTCTCTTACTACACTGTGAGTACCTCAAGAAAGGAAATGTAAATTCTTCATCCTTGTATCCTCAGCCTCAGCCAAGCCTTAAGACCTTGCCTATAGCAGATACCTGATCAATATTTGTTTGATGAACACGTAAGAATGGTGGAATGTGAACTGAACTTTGATTGTTGAGGGCTTCAGTAGGCAGAAAAGTAATAAAGAGTTTCATTCAAGGGAGTGACGTGATCAGAACTGCACTTGGAAGATTACTCTGATTTAATTTTATTCTGTTAGAGGCTATGATTTTTTGTTTTAAAGCAGTAGTTTGCAGGAGCTAGCTCATACCAGCTTGCAAGAGCCAACTGTTGAATTTTCAGGAATTTTGCAAGCCATTTGTTAAACAGAGTCATTGTTAAAAATTAGATTTTATAAAGTTATAGTGCAACACACTATATTAAAAACTAAAGTAATACGTAAAACTCATCACTTCCAAATTGTTTTCCTACTTTTTGTTATTACCTATGCTCTGGAGATTATTTGTTTCTTGTATCAATGTGGTAGAAATATTAATATGATATACTACTGTGCATCTCTTCCCAACTCTGCGTTCAGTGATAGAATGGTGGCAGCTTGAAATCAGCCATGGTGGAAATATTTACACTACGGAAATAGGCAAACATTACCAATCAAGGCTTCTGCATCCCTCCCTTCGGAGAGTTAGTTATTAGACATTTACTAGCACATCATTGTTTAGAAGCCAAAACTGACAAAGAGGCAATGAAAAATTTGGAAATTAGAGTTGAGGAAATTTGCATACAGTAGGGGGAAAAAAAAGACGTGAGAAGTGGAAGAGAAAAGATGAGAGGGTTAGGATTATTGGGAGATTGCAATATACAAATAACAGGAATTTGAGAAAGTAAGAACAGAGAAGATAGATGGGGATAGAGTAGGGCAGAGTACGTGTATTTGGAAGAGAGAGATCTAATGAGCAATACAGAAAAAAAAAAAAGTAATACAAGAGATTTTCCAGAACTGTAGGGCAAGAGTTCCTAAGTTGAAAGGGCCCTTGAGTGTCTAGCACAATGAATGCACATCAAGGCATATCATTGTGAATTTTTAAAACATTGAAAATAGAGGATAATCAAAGCTTCCAGATATAATAACAAAAACAGAGTAATACATGAAGGTATATGGGTCATGTACAAAAGTAAGAATTTCATTAGACTTCTGAGCAATAACATTGGAAGCTAGAAGACAATTCACAGTCCTATGGAAAAGTGAATTCCAACCTAGAATTATATACCCAGACAAATTATCACATCGATCAGGTGAAAGGGTCAAATAAAGATATTTTCAGCCATGCAAGATCTCAAGAAAAATTTACCTCCGTTACAAGCTTTCTCCAAAGCCACTGAAAGACGTGCTGTACTAAAATAAGGAAGAAAAACAAGACATGGAATGCAGGACACAGGAGGCTCACTGAAAGAAGTAAGGAAAATTCCCAGGATGGTGATGAAGGAAAATCCCAGAGCAACGAGCTGTGCAGTTGGCTTAGCGAGCAACAGTTAAGATTGGAATGGGGGGGGGGGATATTTCTGAGAAAAAACAAAACAGATGTATTACCTGATGAGTTTGGAGACTTACAGTTTTGGCAGAACATTTGGGAAAAAATTAATGATAGGTAGGTACAAAGCTTAACACAGCATCAAGACAATGATTAACCCCAGAGAAAAGAAAAAAGTCTGACAAGAGAGGAAATATAATCATAGTATACTACACGGACCCACTGTGAAAAGCATTTTCAAATTCATAATAACATAAATTACAGATGGATTTAACCCACAGGTGTGATGACAGTTTGGGGAGGACGAGTGTGTGTGGAGGGAGAGGACAGGGTTGATGAAAAGGGGATAAGAGGGTACTGTATTTAGTAGGAAACGGACAGCTGCCCCCTCCATAAACAAAGCAAATTTCCCTCCGAAACCGCTCAGGTCTTGGATCTCCTCAGCCTAATAAAGGACCTTTTAGAAAGGAGGTCAGTAGGGAAAATTGGAGGGGACTGGTGCAGCGGTTTCCTTGCAGCAATGCTGCGGTCCTGTGGACCCCGGATCCCTTGGAGAAAGGGGCAGAGGGTGCTACCCTCGACCCCAAGCCTCGGGAGGGGCCTGCGGCGCGGGTCGGGCGAGCGGGGAAACTTGAAGCCCGGTGCCCGCCCCACGCCGGGGAAGGCCGGCCGCTCCCTGGCCCGCCTCCCGCCGGGATCGTGGCCGCCGAGGCCGCCCCGGGAGGGACCGGGCTGTCGAGCCGGGCTGGGGCTGCCGGCGCCGCGCGGCCGCACGGGCGAGGGTCTTGCGGGTCGACGCCCCCTCCGCCGAGCTGCGGCCGCCCGGTCGAGGGCCCGCAGGAACCCTCCGCAAGGCCGCCGCGGCCACGGCGGCGAAGCGCCCGCGCCCGTCCCCTGCCGGCCCTGAGCCCCGGGCATCGGCTCCACCAGGACCGGCCCGGCGCGGCCCCCAGCTGCCTCCCCCGCCGCCCCGAGCCTGGCCCGCGACCCCCGACCCGGGCCCTTCACCCCAACGCTGACCCTCGCCCCTCGACTGCGACCCTGGCCTGCAACCTCGGCCCTCCCCTCAGATCCTGGCCCTCGCCCCCATCCTCGCTCTCAGCCCTGACCCGGCCGGGGCTCCGACCCGCAGCCCGCAAGGAGGCTGGGGTGGGGCCGGGAGCCGAGGGCGGGCCGGGCCAGGTGTGGTGGCCTCTCGGCCCCGCCAGCCAGTTCCCAACGCGGTCGTGCCCGAGGCTCCGAGGGCAGGGAGAGGGGATCGGCCGCCCGAGTTTCCAGCCTGGGCAGGGAGAGGGCATGAAGTATAAAGGGACAGAGAGGTGACAGCAGAGTGGCGTTTGATTAATCTGTGCAACACACCGGTCATACGTGTTAATTAGAAATATGGCGGTAAACCGGGAGACGTAGCTTAAAAATTCCACGCGGTTGCGTAGGAGAGTTATCATAGGAGAGAGGGGACTGGTGGGGCAGCAGAATCCTCTTTTACTTTGCAAGTTTTAGAGTACTATTTGGCTTTTAAAGCCACTTAATTAAAAAAAGAAAAGAAAAGAAAAAGGAGAACCCTTAGTGACCCTTAGTAACTGGGAAGCCGAGATTTCTCAGCAGGCTTCCCCACTTACTAGCTGTGTGATCTTGGGCAAGTCACTCCATCCTCTGAAACGCTGGTTTACTCATCTGTTAAAGGAAGCTTCACCCACCCACTGAGTTGCTGTAAGGTTTGGTGACAAGGTAAGCAAAAGTGCTTTGTCAGAGGCAGCGATGGGCACAAACTAGTTGTTCAATGAACCCCATGAATGAAGTTATTTTAGAATGAATAAAGCAGTTTCTAGCCAAAAGCGGCCTCTCTCCCACAATACCTGTGTGCTCAAGGGCCGGAGTGGATGTGATCCAATTTGAATGTGGGTTTTTGAGCAGACCAAGGCTGTAAAGGAGAGAGCAATAATAGAGCTGCTTGTGTGAACAACTTGAGGTCTTTTTAAATGTTAATTTGTACCTGGACAGCTCCCAGGTTGTGGAGGCTTGGGGTGAGATGGGGAGAAAAGGGAGTGGGATTTGCGAAAGAGACAAAATATGCCCTATTTATCACGGGTATCTTAGTAGCAAGCAGATAAGTGAGGGAGTGAAAGTATTCACCTTACAATACGTGTTCCTCACATGAAAAACGGATCCCAAGTCCCTTAAGGCAGAATTTTCTCTGGTATTTAAAAACAACAATGTATAAAATAAAAGCTGAGGTATTTTGAGCGATTGCTGTGAAGTGTGGATCACAAGGTAAGATAAAGCAGCTTTTCATTTTAATATCCCAGCTAACCCCGAAAAGATGATGGAGCTAGGATTTGAACCAGAGTTTGGTTCTGAAGCCTGTTCTTTCATTTTTCTTTTCTGTCTATTAAAGTGTTTTATCTAAATTATAAATTACAAAAATAATATACTTTGTTATATTACTCAACAATAGAGCAAGGTATAAAGTCCCCATTCTACTTCTCAAAGGTAACCAGTGTGTGAATGGTTTGATGGGCAATCCTCCAAGCATTTTTTCTTTTTGCTCATAACACACACATACACACATTTAAAATGGATTGTACAATAACTACTGTTCTGCAACTTGCCTTTTTTAGATTTAACAATGTATAATAGGCCTATTTCCATCTCATTACATACACACACTCCTCACTCTCTTTAATAGTTGCATAGTATGCCATTGTATGGATGTACTGTAATTTATTTAACTCACTTCCCTGGTAGACCATTTAGGATCTTTCCAATGTTTTGCTGTTACAAACATTGCTTCACTGACCCTCCTTATACGTGTATGTGTGTGCACTTTTGTTAGGATTTCTGTAAGATACATTTGTAGATGCCAGAATTGCTGGGCCTTAAGGCATGTATGTTTAAAATTTTGGAGGTACTGCCAAAACATACTCAGAATAAAGCTGGTGGTCTTATCTGTTATGCCCCACTTCCCCTTGAGCAAAATAGCTAGTGCATTTTGAAATAGCTGGCTCTCTGTGGCAGTGGCAGCTGTGTGGACCCATAGAGGAAGGTTACTAATAGAGAAGGGAAAGGAGAAAGATTGTGACTAAGTCTCGGAAGCAGAAAGCCCTTTTCCTTAGGTGCTTTGTGTTTACTGAGGCCACTGGCATTCACTGAAACGTAGCAGGGGAATTTTAGGTTTGCGCTCTCTTGTGGTTCATAAATCCTCACTATTTAAAAGAACATAGCATTTGAATTTCTAACAGTATATTACTTTTGTAATAAAATAAATAAATAAGATTGTTAAAAGTGACCAAGTAATAATCTATTGCTATAAATCCAGAGTTTCAAATTTGTTTAAAGCAAGGTACATTCACCCTACAAGTGGATTCTAGCTTGCCATAGGAGTGTGGCTTTAAGAGAAACCAAATGGCTCCAAAGAGGACATTCCTGCCTGTGCTTCCTAATAAATGTTCAGAGCTCCAAGGGTCAATTGCCTAAGGCTTTGAAGAACATCTCAAATGGATCATTTGGTAGGAAATATGAAAATGCAATATCCTCACTCTTTTACATGTGACAGCAAATGTATGAACCAAAAATGGTATTTTAGTTAGGGTTGCGGGTTGTGAAGAACAGGGACAATCTCTTAAGGCAGCTCAAACAATTGGGCGCTATTGTAAATTGACACAAGGAAGAAGGGGCACAGAGCTTCACGACAACTAGATTCAGAACAGTTCAAAATAGGACTTCAATTGCGGGAGTTTGTGAATGCCCACTCCAGGGTGCTCTTATAAATGTGATACAGTGACTCTCCTCTTCTCTTAGCTACTGTTCCCTGCCTCCCACCCCCACTTTACTCTGAATACCTTTTGTTTTGTTTTGTTTGTTTTTTTGTGGAACGTTAGCCCTTAGCTAACATCCACCACCAATCCTCCTCTTTTTTGCTGAGGAAGAGTGGCCCTGAGATAATATCTCTCTGTTCATCTTCCTCTACTTTATATGTGGGACGCCTGCCACAGCATGGCTTGATAAGTGGTGTGTAGGTCCGCACCCTGGATCTGGCCGGCGAACCCTGGGCTGCCAAAGCAAAGCACGGGACTGTAACCGTTAGGCTCCTGGCCGGCCCCTCTGTATACCGTTTTTTAATTTCACCATTTCATAGTTTCTCCTTCCTTGCAGCTTTGCCTTGCCAAGCTCCTCAAACTCCTATCTCTAACTCATGGATTCTCTTTGGTTTTTACTCGTATGTTCCCAACATGTAATTCTCTTTTTTTCTTCTTAATTCAGAGTCTAAGGAGGGCGAGTTAAGTTAGTTCATCTTTTCATACCAAGGTATATTATAGGTTTTTTGCCAGCCAATGAATTAGTTGTCCTTGAGTCAGGAGCTGACTTGTGGCCTGATCAGTAGTGGCAAGTTGCCCAGGGTCAGGTGGTAAGAAAAAAGTAGCTGTGGGTAGATCTCTTTCCTTTAGGAAGGGTTTTAGGCATATTAAACCCTGTCCATGGCTTTTATGCATAATGTAGAGTTGTTTCTTTTCAGTGAATGTTTACTGAGTGCCTTGTATCTTCCAATGCTAGGTTCTAGGGACTTCAAAGATAAATAATATACCAGTTCTCTCTCTCCTGGAAGTCACAGTGTTATGAAGGGTAGATCTATAGATTAAAGAAATAAATTACAATACAAACTAAGTAGTACAACTATACAAATATTCATACATTTATTCAACAATATGGAATGAGCACTGAACTATGTGCCCAGCTCTGGAGATTGAGCAGCAAACAAGTTCAGGTCTACGGAGCTTATGTTTCAGTGTGCATGTGAGGAGAGGAGAGACAAATAATAAACCCTACTGTAAAGTTAGATGGTGATCAGTGATACGGAGGAAAAAAGCAAAATGTAGAATAAGGATGGTTGAGGGTAAGGGCTGCAATTTTAAATATGAAAGGCCTCCCTGAGAGTGACATTTGAGAAAGATCTGAAGGAGGTGAGGGAATGAGCCATGAAACTGTCTGGGGAAGAGAATTCCAGGGAGAGAGAATAGCCAGTGCAAAGGCCCTACGTTGTCATATTGAGGGGATACCAAGGAGGCTAATGTATCTGGAGTGGAGGAGACAAGGGAGGAGTGGAAAGTAAGGTCAGACAGGTAGGGAAAGGCGGGGCACCAGATCGTATGGGGCTTTGTAGGTAAATGAAAGGATTTTAGTTTTTACTCTGAGTCAAGAAGCCATTGTAGGGTTTTGAGCAGAGAAATGATATGATCTGGCTTTTATTTTAACAAAATAGCTTTGACTGCTGTTAAGAAGAGATACCTATTAAGAAAAGACTCAAGAGGGCCAAGGTGAAAACAAGGAGACCAGTTGGAGGCTATAGCGATAATCCAGGTGAGAGCTAATGGCTTGCACTGGATGATAGCAATAGCAATGAAGGGGAGAGGTCATGCTCTGGCTCTATTTCGTAGAACAGAGAGGACTGCTGGCCAATTAGATGTGGAGTCTGGGACAACTCCCAGGCTTTTGGCTTGAGAAACTGGAAGTATGGAACTGCCATTAACCAAGATGAAGAAGATTATAGCAAGAGTAGATTTTGGGCGAGAACATCAGCAGCTTGGTTTTGAAATCCTGATTTTGAACTGCCTGGAAGAGCTCCGAGTGGATATGTTGAGTAGGCAGTTGGACATGCTGGCATGAGTCTGGGGTTCAGGGGACAGTTATGGCTTGGTGCCATACATTTGGAAGTCAGATAGATCAGTGCAGTCCAGAGTGGCAGCCACTGGCTATGTGTGGCCATTTAAATTTAAATTAATCAAATGAAATAAAAAAATTCAGTTTCTCAGTTGCTCTAACCACATTTCAAGTACTCAATAGCCACATGGGGCTTGTGGCTACCATACTGGACAGTGCAGATATAGACCGTTTCCAGCATCACAGAAAGTTCTATTGGACAGGACTGATGGGTGACTTTTGATGTTATGGGCCTGGATAAGATCATACAGAGAATTAGTGAAAGGAAAAAAAAGAGATTCAAAGACTGAGCCCTTTATATAAATGTATATAGGTATACGAATTGATGGTGATGGTGGGATGGTGGGGCATTAAGGGTGGGTTTCCTTTTTTTTTTTTCCCTGAACTAAATTTGCTAAATGGATAAGGGAACAAAAGACCTTCCAGGTGCGGGGAGTAATATGGCAGTAATAGAAGTATAAAATAGCATGGTATGGTTGGGGAACTATAAGAAAGCTGGCATTTCTGGAGTAAGGCCATATTATTTTAGTATAGAAAACACACAACACAACTCCAAACCTCTTCTCTGCTTAAACAATTTGGGACTGAGCATGTGGTGCTGAGGCTAATCAGTCTAGGTCTAATTGGAGGGCAGAGCAAGAAGGGGAAAAAGAATTTTCCTCCTCACTTGTAAATTGTGAATGGGAATGGATGTAAGAATTAAATGGAGAGAAATGGATACTACCTCACAACAGACTACCTGTTTCTTGCAGTGAAAAAAATTAAATGTGATATTCATTTTAAATTTTTTGAAGCTTTTCTCAAAAAAGATCTGCAAGTTGCTTAAGCAGAGACTGGGTTTCTGTCTGAATTGGGGGCAATCTGAAAAAAAGTTGACGTAGCTAATCAGCTATGGCTTTGATGAAATGTATTCATACACAAACAATTGCCAGGCCCCATCCTGGAAACCAATCATTTCAGAACATGTTTTTTCAAGATGTCAGTTTGTTTTAAGAGTAGGTTGTTATCCCCAAACTACCATATTCTTGGTTTTCTTTCTTTTATTTTTGAATTTGCAAAAAGCAATAACTTAAGCCACAGGGGGAAAAAAACCACAAAAATGCTTTTCACCAATTAAAAAAAAACTCTTTCCATTTACATGTGTTTTGAACTAGAATAATCTAAGATTTTTTTAAAAGTTTCATTAGAATAAAAAAACTTTTAAAAGTAGCATCTATGAGAATCTCACGTTGTCATTCTATGCTCCTGCAGTTAAAGACCGTGTCATTATTTCCATTATACTTACCTCCTAATTTTCAGGGCTTATTAGCCCAGCTGTAAAAACTTGCTCCAGTTGAAATTTGGCAAGCTGACAAGGCTGCGTGCCAGAAGTAATTTACTATCCAATGTGGTTTGCAAAGTAAAAGAAGCTATATATAATAGAAAAAGAAATGAAAAGTTCTTGGTTCCAAATATTTTAATGCGTGTAGTGTGTGTCACCTCAAACTTTTCAGCTTTTGTTGTTAGCAATGTGAGATAACATGAAAGGTTTGAAAAGTACAGATGCTTTGCATTCGCATCAAACTGAGGGCTCCGATGTGCTTAGGCATCAAAGACCAGTCTGTGTCTATCACTTCTGCTCTGACTTTGAAGTCTACTGGAGCTCTCTGTGTGGGAGAAGCAGGCAGGGGACTTCGAACAAGGTAGGGGGATGACATTCCAGGTGTCTCACCTCTCATTATCACTGAAATTAGGTCCTTCGCTTTACCAAGTAATAATAATAATTTAAAAAGATGGATGTTTCTTTCTCTGCTGTTTTTAACCACTGAACTGTCTGTGAACTTAATCTTCAGATATGACAATGAAGACTCTAAGGAAAAGTTCAAGTTTTCTTTGAATTTTACATTTAAGTACTTTGAAGTGAAGAGTAGAAGTTTTAATGTGATTTGCAAACATCTGGCTACTGTTCAGCTCTCAGACTCCCCAAGAGAGCGTCTCAGGACCCTGGAGCTTCTCTTTGCTCTTTCCCAAACTGGTTCATGAGCACCACAATGGGGCCAAGTGTTTCTCCAACATGGGTGAGCAAGGTACATCTTTCTGGGATTAATTTTACTTGACAATCTAGAAAAAAAAATCACAATAATTTATATTAAAGAAAATACTAATATATTGTGGGCTACAATGCAAAATTCGCATGAACTCTTTCGGAGAGGGAGAAGGCTTTTGTCATTGTTGTTTTTTTTGGTGAGGAAGACTGGCCCTGAGCCAACATCTGTGCCCATCTTCTTCTAATTTATAGGTGGGACGCCTGCCACAGCACGGCTTGATAAGCAGTGCATAGGTCCGCGTCTAGGATCTGAACCTGTGAACCCTGGGCCAGTGAAGCAGAGCCTGCAAACTTAACCACCGCACCACTAGGCTGGCCCCTGATTTTTAAAAATACTTGTGATAGGAGTAGGTGAGTTAATATGTAAAGAACTTACAACAGTGCACATAGTAGCTGAGCACGTAGTAAGTCCTACATAAGTGACAGCTATTATGAGATGCAGAAGAGACAAAAGAAGGCTTTGCCATTATCATTATAATAATTCTTAGAGCAAGAGAAACAGAGGAGCTAAATTTGAAAATAAGGGAGGAGAGTATTTATAGTTGGGTTGATTTAAAAATCATAGTTACCTATCAAATTTGCCTTGGAATGAAAGATTACAATCTCTCAGAGCTTGCTGACTCCCTTATACCTAAAGAAATTTAGCAAGTGTCTTTTCTTATTCTGTCATGCAGTTATTGAGTGCTTATTATATTCTAGGCGCTGTTCTAGGCTCCCAGGTATCCAGGGAACAAAACAAAAATCCCCTGCCCATATGGAGCTTACTAGTTCATGGCATCCCCACTCTTACTGCTAACACAGGCCGCAGAGGTTTTACTATTATGAAGAAATTTCATCTTTGTTTTACATCCATGATTTCCTTCCACTTCCCTCATGTCTTACAGCTGAGGGAATCAAAAAGTAACAAAGCCAACCTTTCTCAATTCTGAGACCAGTGGGATAAAATGTGAAAGGAAAAGAAAGGCACAGAGGTGGAACGTGGTTAATTGCTAAGCCTATTCCCCTTTCGTAAATCACACAGAGGATCAGGGCGCTAATGCAGATGTTGAAATAAACAGGTCTAGCAAGAACTCCTGCTTTGGTTTTTTATCATCTTCCAGAACTTAAAAGAACTGAGCGTGTAGTTATTATTTTAGATTTAGTAATTACGCCAACAATGTTGCTTCCAAGCTGGGTTGTCTGATGGTTCTCTTAGAAATGCTAAGTTGCTTGGGCAATGGTTTAAGGAGAGTCTCTATCTTACTGATTTATTTCTGTAACTCTTAAACTTTTCAATACCCAAATCCCTTTTTCTAAAAACAACATAGTTTCTTTTTTTAAAAAAATATGGTTCCTTTACCCACTCAGGGCCATGTGTTTTGAAAGATCTTGTCTACAAAGCCAGGATAATTATTTTTACATAATAAAAATGTTTCCCCATTTTAAAATTAATCAGCCAATTAGACATTCTAATTGGCACGTGAAAACCCAGTGTTATCACACTGGCTCACTCAATCCAGCCGAAAGCAAAGACATAGTGTTTTGGATAGCCTGGTCAGTTACAGCGCCCCTTAGGACTTTCATTACAGACTTTTTGAAATGTTTACTGTAATTATACAATATCCTCTATCCTTCCCCTTTGCTTTTTTTTTTTCCTGGTTCTTGGTGTTGGAAAGCGAGGACTTGCGATGGGAGCAGAACAAAAGCAGACAGTATCCTGCAGAAAAGGCATTTCACACCCCTTCCAGGTAACCCCTCTGGACCCGGAGGCGCTTTTTCCGATCCCCGCTCCTGTCTAGCCTCGCGCTCATTTAGCCCCGCCCCTCCACGCTGGTCCCAGCGAGTCCTCCTGCGAGGGAGGAGTCCTCGCGGCAACCCCACAGCCAGCCACACGGAGGCGCCAGCGGCCGCGGGAGCCCCAGGGCGCTCTCCACCGGCGGGGGCGGCGGAAGCGGAAAAGGCGGGATCCCGTGCGCGCGTTACGTCAGCACGTGCGAGCCGCGGGGTAGGATCTCCGGACCAGAAGGGGTGCGCTTCTTGCGCGTGTGGGCCGGGGCCTGGCTCTCTCGGCGTTCTAGAGGTCGGACCTCATGGCGGAGATCATTCAGGAGCGCATAGAAGATCGACTCCCCGAGTTGGAACAGCTGGAGCGCATTGGGCTGTTCAGTCGTGCGGAGATTAAGTGAGAGCGCTGAGGAAGGGGACGAGCTGCGGCGGGCTGAGGGGAGGTGGGGGCGTGTGTGTGGCGGGGGCAGGGCTGTGGGCACTTGAGTTGTGTTTACTTTCCGTAACACGGCGGGAGCCCATTGCCAGATTTGGGTGATGCCCAGAACTAATTTCTCATTCATTGCAAGGTGATCCGTGCATTTACCCACCAAACAACAACTCTTCATGGAGCCGGGTCTTGGGGCTAGAAGGGGATAAAACCAGGATCCCTGCCCATCAGGAGCTGACTGCCGCGTGTGTGTGTGTGTGTGTGTGTGTGTGTGTGTGTGGTGGGGGAGACGGACAAGTGAACATTTTGATTGCAGTGTAGTGTACTGCTAAGTCGATTGTAGTAGATTGTGCTGCTCTAGAGATGCGAGCAGAGTGCCGTGGGAGCCCAGGAGGAGTAGATAAGTGTTTCTAACAAGATCTAAAGATGGGGACCATTTAATTCAATTTCGTATTATACCCCAGGGTTTCGCCATCAACATCTGGCATATAGTTGGCGTTCACTAATTTGTTAAAATAATAGTGTTTAACGGCTTTCTGTGGCTATTTCTTCATTTTACAGTGACTGTGAATGTAGTAATGTGACTATAGGAGCTTTAAAGTAAACAATTGTTAATAGAACGCAACACAGCAGTGTGAACTCTTAATAAGCACCCAGGAAATGTTATTGTTGCCATTAACTAGAGACAATTATTAGTCTTGCACATCTTACATTAAATTCTCCTAATACACACATGTTGTGTGTTCACTCCTTAGCTCAGTGACTCTCCTCCGGTAAGTCCTTTATAGTGATGATAAACCTTTCTAGGCAGAGACAATCTAGGTTTTTTTTTTTTAATCTGCCTGGAAAGAAATTTGGTTATTATTAAAACCTAAGTGACCTGAGTGTGGAGGAAAAGAAGTCTTTACTAATAGTGCGTATAAATAATGTAAAGTAGTTCACATTTTTTACTTTGCGGATGGGAATGTCAGCGGTCCTGGTGATTGATGAAGGTGATTTTCAGGAAAGTTTTGAGATATATCCTGGTGCCCGTAAGATCTTGGGAGTAATCATGTAAGAGAATACTTGCTTACCAAGGATAATTATTTGGGAATTAAATGTTTTGGTAATTATGTTTTAAATATATTAAAAGTAAAGAAACTTCAAAAAACCCCAAAGTTATTTAACTTTTGCTCTTTTCAAGTGTTACGTTTTGAATAACTTTCTCCTCAGGGCTATCATTAAGAAGGCTTCGGATCTAGAGTACAGGATACAACGAAGAGCTCTTTTCAAGGAAGACTTTATCAATTATGTTCAAGTAAGTGAATAATTTCACTACTTTTTAATCTTAGAAATTTTAAATCAATTATTGAATGATCAGCTTGATGTCAATTTTCTACAAAATTCTAGAATCAGTGATTAGACAGGTAATTTTTTAACAGGAATAGAGGTGGTTTGGGAATAGCATTGCTCCATTAAGGCTTTAGTCCTTGGCAGGTGAAACTGTTTTTTTCTTCTATACGGGTTAATAGATCAGAGACTGCCAGAGACACAGTGTATCAGGATTTCAGCAAGAGATTTGAAAGACTCTCTTGTGGGGAAAAATAAAGGAGAGTCAGTTTGATGATAGTAAATATTTGGAAAGTTAATACTTAACTTGTCTATAAGTGTGTTCAACTTAGAGAGAGGTATGCTGCAAGATTCTTCAATCCTGTAAATGAATGGAAGATTTGAGTGAAGGTAAAATATATGTGCTAGACCAACTTTCAGATGGGGGAGAACGGGTAACATGTTGGATGACGGAATCAGGATTCAGAAAGAACCCAATAACAGGATGAAATATTTAAGACTAAAGGTTCTGGGCTTAGATTGAAACAAAACAAAAAAACCCACGCAACTGAACAAATGATATATAAGACCTGGCTAAGAATCTTATATTTGGAAGAGGTCCTAAGGCTCATAGTAGATTGCTGACTCAAAATGAGCCAAGAGCGTATTATGTCAAGAAATATAATCTAATTAACTACATTAACAAAAGTAGAGTGTTGAGTAAGTTAGCTGAGCAGAGGACATTGCAGACAGTAGGCACTCAGAGATATTGGTTTGAGGAAAAGTGTTTTGTACTTATCAGACCACGTCTGGAGCATTGTGTTATGCTCAAGGCTACATTTTAAGAAAGACTTGGAAAGATTGGTTGGAAGGCAGCCAGGATGGAAACCTTGTTCCAGGAGGAATCATTGAAGGAAATAGAGAAGTTTAACCTTAAGGAGACTTTAGAAGTGGCAAATAATTTCGTTCTTCAGCTATTTGAAGAGCTATGTGTAGATTAGGTTGATTAGTTTTGGAGAGCATAACTGAAATAAGTAAGTAGGTTAAACACACACATACAAACACACAAACTGTTGCATATCCCTCCCCCCTTATAAACTTGGCTATGAGACATAAATGGCATTTTAAATCAGTGAGGTTCTGGTTATCTACATTGAAAAAATAAAATTAGAGCCCTGCCTTGCATAGGACGCAAAAATAAATTCCTGCTGAATAGAAAAGCTAAATGTGGGGGGAAAACTTAAATCTTCTACAAAAAATATGAAGGAATGACTTCAGCTGGGGAAAGATTTCTAAAAATAAATGAGACTGTGAAAGCACAAACCATGAAGGGAAGATGGACTTGAGTAGATTAAAAATTTCTGTGCAAAAACACCATAAATAATGTAAAAAGACAAGTCACAAAATGGGAGAAAATATTTGCAACACATATAATTGGAATCTAGGATACATAAAGAACTACAAACCAGAAAGAAAATGACAAAAAACTGGAAAGAAAATGAAAACAACTGGAAAAATATGAACGTGCAAATCACAAAGGGGAAACGTCATTCATTGATAAACTTAGGGAAAGATGTTAGTCTCATTAGTAATCAGGTAAATATAGATTAAAACCAGGGTGCACTACTACTTTGCATTCATCATATTAGCCAACGTTTTAAAGACTGACATCAGTGTATGATTGGTACAACCACTTTGAAGAACAATTTGGTATAAAGTTGAAAATTTGTGTACTCTGTGACCCAGCAATTTCATTCATTCTGTTATAGAGTAAATATTGGATACCTGCTGTGTACATGCACTGATTTCGATCTAGTGGGGTACAATAATAAATTAAGCAGACAAAAATCATTGCCTTGAGGAGCTTATATATTAGTGGTGGAAGGGGGTACACACTCTGGAAGCGTTCCTGAATATGTCTACAAGAAGATACGTACAAGAAGATTAATTACAGCTTTTTGTAATGGAAAAATTGGAAATAAATATGCATCAGCAGGAGAAAGGATAGGTAAATTGTTTATTCATACAATGAAATACTATACAGTAGTTAAAATGAATGGGCTTGAATTGCATGTGTCAACAGGGATATATCTAAAGACATAATGTTAAGTAAAAATGTGGAGCGATGGGTACAGTATGATACCATTTGTATACAGTTTAAAGGCATTCAAGACGGCATTATAATAAAATCTGGAGTCATGCTTGGGAGTGATAAGCGACAGTGTCAAGATGGTCATTTCTTCTGGGGAAGTTAGAGGGCTTCACCTTTATTTGAAATGTTTTATTGTTAAAAAAGATTTGAAGCAAATAGAGTCAAGTGTAGGCTTTAATGTAGCTGTGTGGTAGCTGCATGGGTGTTCTGTGTGCTTGAAATAGTTCATCAAAGTTTAAAATGAAGCATGCAATTTTGTGAGGTCCTGAGTTTTCTGTCTCTAAGAGTCTTCAAGCTGAGGCTTAGAGAGGAATTGTATGGTAGTGATTTTTAGATAGTTTTAGAGGTTCTGAGTGGTCCTTTAGAGGGGAGGGTAGGGAGAGCGAGTTAGGCACCCTGTTTCAGCTTGTTCTACTCTAATTTATTTGCTTGTGCATCAGCTAAAATTTTTGAGTGGTTAATTTACTAAAAGTTCGAACACGCTTGTAGACTAGAAAGTTAGATATTGTAAATCTTATGGTCTTACGGTTTTAGTAACATGCTTCCTTTCTATCTAATATGTTTATATGCTTGCTAATGTATGTATTTGTGAGTTTTGCAGATGTGAGGTGAATTTTTAGTGAATGCTAGACATTAACTGTAAATTATGCTTCTTGATAGTGAATTATCTCCTGTTTTATATTCTTGATTTTTGTTTATGATTACAACTAAATGCATTTCCTGTATTTAAAAAGTTATAATTTTTCTCGTTTTCTCTTTTTTTGGTGTGTTTTTCTTACGTAGTATGAAATTAATCTTTTGGAGCTGATCCAGAGAAGAAGAGCTGTAAGTAGATCATTTTCTGGAAGTTGGAAAAATATAGAATGAAGTAGAGTGGTTCTATAGCTGGAACTTGGGTTTGGGAAGTAGTTGGCATTGATAAATGTGTGGCGATGTGCTCATAATGGATATTTGTGATTATTTGCGTTCTCTGTCAGTACTGTTGGATGATCGGGTAGGAATGCTGCTTTGGATTAATGTGATTAAACTGAGGCTTAGTTTTCGTGTGTCCCTTTTTAGCGCATTGGGTATTCATTTAAGAAGGATGAGATTGAGAATTCTATTGTACACCGGGTCCAGGGTGTCTTCCGACGTGCTTCAGCAAAGTGGAAAGTAAGTGATCAGAGCGGCCTTAACTGTAAGGGATGGGAAGATGTGTATTATCGTGTTGTGACTCTGATATTCACATGTATTGTTGTCTCCTCTTATCTTGTGTGTCTCAATACTTATTCTAATGTTGGTGTCATTACTTGAAACCACTTATCAAACCGTTGAGAAAACTGGTCTCATTACTTTGTGGTTATTCTGTAAGGATGGTGATGAAAACAGTGGATTTGATACATAATTAAGGGTCAGCAGATTGTCTGGGTCTTGTTTGGATCTGTCTTGAAGTATAGCATACCAAAGACTTGAAGGTGGAAGATAATGGTTAGAGTAGAGGCAGCGCCTCAGTAACTTGATTTTCTTCAAGTTTGGCTCTGGGACTGGGACATGTTGTATGGGAAGTACCTTGGATTCCTGGGAATGACACATTTTGGGTGGCTACCCCTGATGGAGACCATTTAATAAGCAGTGCACTGAGCGTATTGGATAGACAACAGATTTTGCCTTGGAGTGTGGCAGGTGGGAGTAGGGGGCTGGATTGAATTATCATGGCTGAGAGACCTAACGTCTCCATGAGGGAGAGCCTAATATGCTGAGGGGTGTGGTAACACATTGGAGTTTCGAAAATCTGCCTCTCCTTCTAACAAAATTAAGTATTGCAAAGATGTGTTATATATAGAGTTCGAATTCAGGCAGCTTACTACGTTGCTTTTCTTGCAGGATGATGTTCAACTTTGGCTATCCTATGTAGTCTTTTGTAAGAAGTGGGTGAGTATTGGGCAGCTGTGTCTTGCTCCCTCTCTCCATCTTTTGGTTAGTCTGCCTTTGAAGTCCCATACTTAATGACTGAACTCCATGTTTTCTCCAAAAATGTAGAGTTAGCAAAAGGGAAAAATGCAAGAAGACTGAACTTCAGTGTAACAGTATTGCATGTCTGAATGACTATACACATGGCGTCCAAGTTGGTTAAAAAAAAAAAAAAGATCTTTGTGTGTGGGCTGGCCCCATGGCCTAATGGTTAAGTTCAGCATGCTCACATATGAAATAGAGGAAGATCGGTACGAATGTTAGCTCAGGGCTAATCTTCCTCAGCAAAAATAAAAAAGAAAGAAAGAAAAAGATCTTTATGTGTATTTGTTCAGTAAAGTTGAAATTTTTCTTTTAGATATTTAGAGTGTTTACATATAGCGGTTTAGGTAGAAGAAAACTCTGGGTCTGTCTGTGTTTGCTTATGTGTCCCAGCAGTAGCAGATCTTGCCCCGTTAGGTTTTATAAGGTGAGAGTACAGTGAGATCACTCAGAGATTAAAAACAGTGATTTTGCCGTGTAGTGAGTAGAATTTTTTGCTTTCTCTTTTATAGGCTGCCAAAGCTCAACTTAGCAAGGTATTCTCTGCCATGTTGGCTATTCATTCGAACAAGCCAGGTACGTTGAAATCCTTGTCAGTTCTTTTTCTACCTTTTCTGTAGACTCAGGCTGATTTGGAATTTATTTTGCTTGATAACCCTAAAAGAAATTATTTTGAGAACTTGAGCACAGGCCCTTGGCCTCAGCAGGTTTGGTTCCCAGGTCGCCTGCCTCTTAGTTCATCCCTGCCTGTGTGTACTGGTTGGGGTGTCAGGTATTGTGTCTGTGGGCAAGAAGGTCTATGTTTCTTTTTAGTTAACGGTAAAAGAAACTCTTTGGTTTTTTGAGGGACATTCTCTTCAGAGGCAGTCGTATTTAAGGGATTTCAAAAACTTCAAAGGGGAAAACATTAATACAGATTTTACAGGAGACTGACATAGAGTAGGTACTTCTGTTTTGTAAGGGAAGGATTTCTCTTGTGGCTACTGTGTAAGTGGTACATTATTTTATAAGGGAGGTGCTCCAGCGCCTAGTCTCAAGTATTAGGCTCAACCAGACAGACATTTTACACTACACAAGACCCAAATAGGCTACATTTGGTGCCAGTTTATTCAGAAGGGTACAGCAGAACAGCGTTCGGTGTGTTTCTTCAGTGGAGTACTCTTAGCAATTCAGTGGCTAGAGTCTAGTCCCCAAGGGGACCATTCAGGTGTGAGGGGACGAGACCACATGAGTGGGTAGAGGTGCCACTCTGGCTTAGAAGGCCCACGGAAGGGTGTAGCTTCCAGGGATCCTAGAAAGGGCTGTGCTCAATTTCAGGCGTTACATGCTCCAGACAGCCCAAAGCAGTGGCTCCCTACCGCTCCCAGCCTTCCTAGTCCAGGTGTGGTTGCCACCCGTGGGTCGCTTTTACCAAAGCACTCTTGACTGGTGACATAGCCGGTCTTTATTACGTTTCTAGGGAGATAGCTAGAATGTTAACTCAAGGATTATTTCTCATCTAGAAGGACAAAGTTGGTTTTTTTTAAAGCCTTTGTTCCCAAAAGGTATGATGATAAATTTGTTTTTAAAATTGTGAGCCGTTTAAAAAAGTTATGAAATATTTTATTTATTTATTTACTCATTTATTTATTTGTTTGTTTCGATGAGGAAGATTGGTCCTGAGCTAACATTTATTGCCAGTCTTCCACTTTTTGCTTGAGGAAGATTGTCCTGGAGCTAACATCTGTGCCGATCTTCCTCTGTTTTGTATGTGGGATGCCACCATGGCATGGCTTGATAAGTGGTGTGTAGGTCTGCGCCTGGGACCTGAACCTGCAAACCTGGGCTGCCGAAACGGAGCTTGTGAACTTAACTACTATGCAACCGGGTCAGCCCCTGAAATATTTTAAGTATAGAGAAAAAGCAAAATAATTTTATTTCATTGATTCTCAGATGCACAATTTTTTCTATCATTTTAAGACTTATAAATTTGTATGAGACTTCCAATGATGTTGACCTTAGATCTAATGAAATAGAGTGACAGGCACATGAGTCCCCACAGATGTTAACATTTACCTATTTGCTTCAGGATACTCTAATTTTAGATAAAACAACAATACTTTACAATAGCTGTTAGAAATTCCCTCTCTCCATCCCCTTTCTCTTTTGGTAAGATTTTTTTTTAAAAGTTCTTTGAGTATTAAAATTGGAGCCTTGGTCTTTTTTTGCCTGACTTGATTAATTTGTTGAAGTGAGGTCTGGTGTTTTTCATTCATAGCTTTGTGGATCATGGCCGCAAAGTGGGAAATGGAAGATCGCTTGTCCTCTGAAAGTGCAAGACAGCTGTTTCTTCGAGCCCTGCGCTTTCATCCGGAGTGCCCAAAACTCTATCAGGAAGTGAGTGTGTGTGCACATAAGATGAGAGAGTGATGCCTCAGTGTGGTCCCTTGGAGACATGTATTCTTTAAGAAAGACTCCAGTTTACGGAGGTTAGGCAGAAGCAGGGGAGCTGCTGGGGAAGGGGAGCTGGGAGGGTATCTCTTGGCCAGTGGTAGGTGTTGACCGTGCGCCTCTTCCAGGTTGTTAGTGAGAGGTTGGAACTCCTACCTACCCTTTATGGTTGGGAGGGATAGAAAACTGGACCCTACCTTTTTTAGTTGTGGGAGCCATGGGTCAGCCATCTTTATACCTTTGTCCTTATGTTTTTTCTTGCATCTTTCTCACTCTCCTTTTCTTTTCTTTCTCTCTCTCTCTCTTCTTTTGGCTTCTCTCCCTCTCTTTTCCAATTTCTTTTTGTTCTCTTCGTCTCTTTAAATTACTGAGGACCCCTCTTGGTGGGGTGCACTAGAACAATGATGGCCAGACTTTTGATTAAAAAAGCAACAAAAGTGCGATATCGCGCATTATTGGAAACTGTACTCTTTTCTCCGGTGTTTGTCAGCATAAGGGAGAAACTGCTGTGTAGTCTTCAAGTGAAAATTAAGCCTTGTGTGATGAGGGGAAAACGATAATGGGTCTTTGTGCTAATAGATTTTATGGGTGTCCCAGCTGTGTTTTGATCTTCTAGTAATTTAATGATGCTTTGTATTGTAGTCTAGCATCCTTTCGCTTTTCATATTCTGTTAGACATTCCTTTGCTGCCTTTATTATTTTTATTGAGAAGCTCTTGTAAGAATCAGTCGTTCCTGCTCTTGGAGGGTTATTGTTTGGTATTATTATTTATGTTTTTGGAGGCTTTCGTAAATGCCTATACTTATATTTTCCAAAATGGAAATAGATTTATTGCTTATCCTTATCAAAAGTAATTAGAATTTGTTTGTTATAAATAGTTCAGAGAAAATAGTTTTATAAAAAAAACAGAAAAAGAAATCATACCTTTATGCATACCATCCATACCTTTATGCATATTACAGATATTTAAAACAGATTTTATTTCTGAAAAGTGGGATTCTACTAGATATTCTTGTGTTCTGTATTTTACCTAATACATTGTGCATATAGTTCCATATGTATTGATCTATATCGGTGGTATGCAAACTTTTTGATCTTAGGACCTTTACAATCTTAAATTACTGAGGACCCCCAAAGATCTTTTGTTTATATGGGTTACTTCCATCAGTTTTTGTTGTATTGAAAATTAAAACCAAGAAATCTAAAAATATTCATATAAAACTACTAAACATATTACCTGAATATAGATTACTTATTTTTAAATGCAAGTAACTCTTGTAAAACAAATTTAAAGAGAAGAATGGCATTATTTTACATTTTGCTAATCTCTTGAATATTTGACTTAATGGAAGATAGCTGGATTCTCATACCTGCTTTTGCATTCAGTCTGAGTGATAGCACCCATCATATGGCATTGAAAAACTGTAAGCTCTTGACAGAATAAGAGCAAAAGAGGCAAATAACATGTTAGTATTACTATGAAAATAATTTTGACCTTGCAGACCCCATGAAAGGATGTCAGGAACCCCCATATATCCCCAAGTCACATTTTGAGAACCTCTCATGTACATTATCTGTTTTAATAGTTGCATTTTTTAAAAAACCCTGAAGTTTATTTTTTATTTTACACTGCAGTCATGTGCCACTTAACAATGGGGATACGTTCTGAGAAATGTGTCGTTAGGCCATTTTGGCGTTGTGCAAACATCGTAGAGTATACTTAACACAAACCTAGATGGTATAGCCTACTACACACCTAGGCTATATGGCACTAATCTTATTATTAGTCTTATGTGGTCTGTCATTGACTGAGGTTGTTGTGTGGCACATGGCTGTATAAAAGTAATATGTATTGATAGGAAATCTTGGAGGACAAAATCAGAAAAGCAAAAGCACAGAAGAGGAAAAAAGTTTGACCAGTTGAGGACAAATGCTATTAACAATATGGTGCATTTCTTTTTTTTCTGTGCACGTTTCTCACATAGTGGTTGATTGTGTTACATGTAAAATTTTGTAGCCAGCTTTAAAAACAAGGTAGAATAATGTTATAATTGTAGTGCACCATTACTAAATTATTGTAATGATTTTCTGGCTGCATCAGCAGGCTGCTTCTTTTATAATCTATTTCAGTTCCCCTATTGTTGGGCACTTAGGTTGTTTCCAGTATTTGCTCTTACAGCTTTGTGTATGAAACTTTTAGGTGTGTATTTAGGATTATTTCCTTATGATAGGTTCCTTGAAGTGGAATTACTGGTTTAAAGGGTATAAACTTTTTTTTAACTTGTCATTTTAATATGTCTTGTAACATGGACTTGAAAGTATTAAAAATTCTGGACAAGTCCAACTTTACAGTACATGTTAATCGTGCATTAGTTTTCTTCATATAGCTTGACATTATGTATTTGCCATAGATTTTTATTTTTAAATAAGTGTAGATTGACAGGAAGTAACAAAGATAGTACAGTGAGATCCTGTGTACTATTTACTCAGTTACCCTCGATAGTTAGATTTTATAAAATTATAGTATATTAAGACCAGGAATTGGACATTGGTATAATGTGTGCATATGGTTCTGTGTCATTTTTTTCACTTGTGTACATTTGTGTAACCACCACTGCACTCAAAATACAGAACTGTTTCACGACTGCAAAGATCTCCCTGTTTGTTAATGGTGGCTAGTTTCATAACAAAATAAAATAGGATGCTCTCCTCAGATTTTTTCAGAACTGATATTTGTGGGTAAAAAATGGCATATTATGTATTTCTAATTTAAAAAATTATCTCCGAAGATTTTTTGGTTCATTGGTTCCTGTCTGTAGTACTTTAGGATGGAGCTGATGCATGCTGAGAAATTGAGGAAGGAAAAGCAAGAATTTGAAAAAGCCAAAATGGATGTGGTAAGATCCTAATATGTTGTCACTGGTTAACAATTTAGCGTGTTTTGCGCCTGCTTAGGAGTAAGAGAAAATCTTTGGAATGTGTATTTCTTTCCAATTTACTGTCATTTTGAAAGTTTAAGATGAGTCTAGAGTTCATTTAATTAAATGGGCTTAGTCATAAAAAAGGAATTTTGTGCTTTAAAAATAGACATTTGGATGAATTGAAGTGGTCCTCAAAATTATTACTGATGGAATGGCCAAATGCTATTCTTTATGATTTCATTAAATGACATATTAATGGGTTGAAGGAACTTGAGAAAGGTTGTGAAATGTGTGCTTCCTAGCTGCCTTTCTTTTCCTTTTTGTATAATTTTTTTATGTGACAATAATTTTAGAGAAAGAAGTTTTAGAATGTTAGAGCTGAAAAAGAAACTTTACTATTGTTGGTTATTGTGGTTTCCAACTCTGAACTTTTTGCATTTATTTAATTTTATTTACTTATTTTTCTTTTTTTGGTGAGGAAGATTCAATCTGAAGATTCACATCTGTTGCCACTCCTCCTCTGTTTTTGCTTGAGGAAGATTAGCCCTGAGCTAACATCTGTGCCAGTCGTCCTCTGTTTTCTATGTGGGTCACTGCCGCAGCATGGCTGATGAGTGGTGGTCTGCACCCGGAATTCAAACCTGTGAACCCAGGCTGCTGAAGCAGAGTGCCATGGTCTTAACCACTATGCCATGGGCTGGCCCTCTGAATTTCTTTATCCAAATACAGTCTTACACAGAAGGGTAATGAAGACTTGTAAAACCTGACCTATTCTGGTCTAAATGGACAGTGAGGCCTTAAGCCGTGTGGTCTTGCTGCCACTCCAGGCGCCTGAGAGAACACAGTTGGAAGATCAATGGTCTTGTTCAAGCTGCACATTTTACAAGTGAGGGAAGTGACCCAGAGAGAGACGTGATTTGCTAGAGATCATATGGCACGGGTAGTCTAGGACTGTTAATTTTCATCCTGGTGCTTTTTCTACTTACTGGCACTGCCTCTTATGTTCGATATAACACTCTTTAGGGGGCTCTTGATTATCCTGAAGAAATCCTTAAGGGCGAGTTGGCACGGATCATCTACAAAAATTCTCTTAGCATCATTAAAGGTAGGTATGTTTTGAAAATTTAATTAAAGTGGGAAGGCGAAACATTCTGTTTATAATGAGGAAGACCTTTTGCTGATTTTGAAAATTTCTGTAAGAAACTCTGCTAGAATATGTATAAAACTCTGATTGTAGGAATAATGTCCTGTTTCTTTCAGGAAAGGCATATTGCCCCTTAGGATATACTTGAACATTTCAATAAGTTTTTATTGGGTATTAATTATGTGGGGAGTTGAAAAGAAATAGATGATTTAATACATTCCTTTATGCCCTTAAGTTTAGAATAAAAGTTAGAAGTAATTGTGAATACCCCAAAATATTAATAGCTTTGCTTGTGTGGTGGGATTATGAGGTTTTTTTTCTGTGTGACCTATTTCCCAATTTAAAAAAACAAAAGAGCTAACTCCAGTACATCAAGAAAGTGATACTCTTAAGAGTAAAGTGATGCTTTAGATTCTTACTCCCCTCCCTTGCTTTTTAAATTTTAGGTGCAGAATTTCACGTGTCACTGCTTTCAATTGCACAGCTATTCGACTTTGCCAAAGATCTTCAAAAAGAAATTTATGATGAGTAAGTAAAATAGTGGAAAGCTGAATATGTTTATTTCTGATCTTGTGGTAAGGATTTGAGGTTGTGGATATGTAGAAAGGGGGAAAGAAGATACCACACTAAATCCTTGGAAGGATGCTAAGTTTTAGGACCATTGTAGCATAGTAAATCATATCAAAAATATCTTTCTGGAGAAGTTGTTTGACTCACTTATTGGTTTCCCTTGGGAAATAGTTTGCCTTTATTCAGTAACAAATATATAATATGGCTTATGTAAAAATCTGTCTTTCTGCTTTCCTGGCATGTCTTTTGTCCCTAAAATGTGAGTAGTAGTCATGAATGTTTACAGTTGAGTGCTGCAGGTAATTTTATTTTTTCACGTCTGATTGTACGGTTTGAGAATTATTTGTAGCCTGCCTTGTGGGTGCTTCACTCAGACACAGCACCCTTGCTTTCACAGGAGAGGAAGTGGAACTTGGATCAATCTGCTCTTTGGGTATCTTCAGGGTTTTGGTAGAGGGTTAGGTTGTGTGCTTTTTCTCAGCCTCTATTATAGAAAATCAAGATCCTGGATGTACCAAGGTTCTCCAGGTCTCCAGGGTATTTGTCTTGTCACACATAACCTGCTGATATGACTTTGAGAGCTAACTTGACAGTTAACATTTGTGAATGATGTCTGAACCCTTCTGAAGCCCAGTCAGTGTGTGACGCTTCTGATCCATTGACAGCATTTGTAGATGAGGGAAGGTACCTGGCGAGCCTGTTGGGAAGTGGCTCTTACGGTATGCAGTTGTTGAAGGGATGTCCTGGGTCCATCTTTAGAGCGCAGGGAACTGTCTCTCTGGTTGATGTTCTGAGTTAGTCTCGTGTCATAAGGCTGATGCCAGTAAACTGTATTTTTTTCCAGCCTTCAGGCTCTGCACACAGATGACCCCCTCACTTGGGATTATGTGGCACGGCGAGAATTAGAGATCGAGTCGCAGCCAGGAGAAGAGCAGCCTACGACAAAACAAGCCAAAGCAGTGGAGGTGTGCCGGAAGGAGGAGAGGTGCTGTGCTGTATATGAAGAGGCAGTAAAGACTCTCCCTACAGGTGATCTTCGCCAAGCCATGGTGTGGTGTAGAAGTAAGAGTGTTCATGAATGTGAAACGGAAGCTCCATTCCCACTGCCAGAATCGATTGCAGGAGTCTCTTTGTGACAGTTTACAGTGTGCCTGGCTTTCCAGTTTGTTCTTTCTTTGGTGGTGAAAGATGGAGCTTTTATGACCTTTCTTGACGGTAGTGGTATTTATGTTCACGTATTTGGGAGAAATGACACTTAGGAAATGATAATTCAGAAGATTGTTTAATTATTCCTTAATTATCTTTTGTTATAGATTTACTTTTTAACTTTGTAATATTGGAGAATAAAGGTAAAGAAAATATATAACATGCTTGATAAGGCTTTTAACTTTTATATTTATGTCATTGCTCAGTCCCGTTCCCCACCCGCGCCAGTATTTGAGATATTTGATTGGCTGTAGTCAGGATAACTGTTTTTTTCATCAGACTACTTTTAAGTCTTCTTCAGAGGAGTTTTCCCATCAAAGGAAAGATGTGTCATGATTGTTAAACTGAGAGAATTGGTGATCTGATAGCGTAATCTTTCTGACCGTTTTAGAGGCCATGTGGAAGTGTTACATCAACTTTTGCTTGGAAAGGTTTGCTAAGAAGACCAACAGTCAGTTCCTCAGAGAGAAGGTAATGATTTATGTTCCATGGTTATAGAGCTGACCAGAAAGTGACTGTTGTCTGAAGGAAGAACTTACAGCTCTTTTGGGGTCTGGGACAGCTTCCAAGAACTTCGTTCTTACCCACTTTCTCCTGTGAGGACCTGTCGTTCTGAAGGTCCGAGTCTGCTTTGCCCTTATACTGGCCACCAGGTTGGGAGTTGCTGTCTGACTGGGCTGTGCTTGGTGCAGCTGCCCAGCTCTTTTAATCATAAGTGTAACCACCTCAGTCCCTTCTCTCAAGTCTCAGAAATGAGCAAAAGTGCCGTTGGTTCCTGTCGGAAGCAAAAGGCTCCTGCTGGGATCTTTGTAATGAATTGATAGATTTTTCTGATTTCAGAGGCTGGAAAGAACCATGATTGCATTCAGGAAGGCGCATGAACTCAAACTTCTACTGGAATTCCAGTATAAGCAGTGGGTAAGGATATGGAGAACACATTCATTCTCTGCCAACTACGTGTACTTAATTATGGTTGGTTTGTGCTGGTGTCATGTGTTTTAATATGTATATAGTTTTATGACAGCCCATTTGGAAGTTTGCTGTGGTAGTTGTAAAGAGTGTTTCTGTTTGGCTGTCAGTATTTGGTGTGTGCCAGAAATGAAATCTGTACCAGGAAAGGGTGGAAGTTTACATCGTGGAAAACACTCAGTACAAAGAGTCACAATTTTGGTTTGTTTGTCTACCCATCTGTCTTCTACTGAACATCCTGAATAGACCTGGCCCAGAATAACCATTTGTATAATCAAGACAAATTAGCTATGTTCCTGTGTTTTAGAAGCTGACATAGTAAGAGACATGTTAACCTGTCCCTGCCCTCTGGGGTGGGTAAGGATTGTTAGAGAGACCAGAATACTGTGTGTGGGAATACACACGTCTGGACTGGGTTTTGCCACTTAATAGCTAGGTGATGGGCAAACCACTTAACCTTTCTGAGTTTGTCTGCTTGATTTTAAAATAGTGAAAGTGGTCCTTATTTTGCCACCTCACAAAGTTGTTGAGAGCATTACATGAGATGATGAATGTGTTAATGTATTTACATACCTTTGTAGGGGAGAAAAGGACAGAAATTTTTATATTTATTGAGTGCCTTTATTTATCTAACTCTTAGCTTGTTTTTTTTTTTAATTTGCATGTCTGTATTTTTATTTTGTTTTATTTTCTGCTTGAGGAAGATTGCCCCTGAGCTAACATCTGTGCCACTCTTCTTCTGTGTTATATGGGAGGCTGCCGCAGTGTGGCTTGATGAGCCGTGTGTAGGTCCACGCCCATGATACATACCCGTGAACCCCAGGCTGCTGAAGCAGAGCATGTGAACTTAACCACCATGCCAGCAGGTGGCCCCTACTCTTGCCTCTTTTGATTCATATCTTTATGCAGGTTTTACTAGCTGCAGTTAATGTCTTGCTGTTTTGTATTGTATTCTTTTTTTTTAAAGATTTTATTTTTCCTTTTTCTCCCCAAAGCCCCCGGGTATGTAGTTGTGTATTTTTAGTTGTGGGTCCTTCTAGTTGTGGCATGTGGGATGCTGCCTCAGCATGACTTGATGAGCGGTGCCGTGTCTGCGCCCAGGATCCGAACTGGCGAACCCCTGAGCCGCTGAAGCAGAGCTTGCGAACTTAACTGCTCGGCCACGGGGCCAGCCCCTGTATTCTACTATTTTTATATTAATTTTTTCTGTACTTTTAACATATATCTACGTAAACTATATAGTAGCCTACTGTGTTATACCATGACTGAGGTACCCCTCTCCCATTATGGCATCTGTCTGTGAAATATCTGAGGCCTGGATGAGTTCAACTTCTCCTGTTTGAGCTGTTGAATGCTGGCAAGACAGTCGCACCACATCAGTTCAGATGGGCTTTGCTTTGGGTACTGCCTTGGCAGTCCTGCTCTCTTTCCATTATTGTTTCTTTTGCCATTCACCACTCCGGCTCTTTCAAAGATCCTCTGCTCCTCACATTTCTGGTGCTGCCCTTCTAAGCCTACCACTTCATCACTCAGTTGGCAACCTTGCCTTAGTGAGAGTTCCTCAGCATACTGCCTCTAAACTTAAAAGGCTTAGCTGATTCTATACCCATCCTTTCTCCAGATTATTCTTCACAGAGTGGTCTTTTAGAGTTGATTATCAGATTATTCTGTAGCTTCCCATTTGGATAAAGCTGCCCGTTCACCTTAATTTGGCCCCTGCCTGTGTTTCCAGGCTCTCCTGCCAGGGCTCTAGTTTACATCCCACCCTCCAGCCGTTCTGAACGTGCATTTCCTTGTATATGTCCTTGGATTTCCCAGCTGTCTCTCATCTTCAGCCTCTTACATGTGCTGGTTGGGAGAGTCTTCTGTTTTCCTGGGGATCTCTGCTTTCACCTGACTAATGCTTGCTTTTCCTTCAGTTTTCATGGTAAATGGTGCTTCCTTTCTGGGAGCCCTTTCTCATCACTGCCGTAGACCCTTTTGGGTGCTCCTGCTTCGTAGTCCTGTAGCATGTGATTTTTTCACTGTTGTGGCACGTGTCCGACTGTCTCTGCTGCTAGACTGGAGGCTCTATGGGCGGTGGGGAACGTACCTGGTTTCCTCTTTATTGATAAGCATGTATGGTATGCAATAAAAACGCTTGCTGAATGGATGGATTATATACTGCCTTTTGCTGGCTTTTTCACAATTTTATAAAACTGGATTAGTTTTAAACTTTATTTTTCCTGTTAAAATAGTGTGGATAGAAGCATTTTGAACAGATAAGATTTCTTCTGTTCATCTATTTGTGGGGTCATAGTTGTTAGGGTAAAATTCCCAAGTTTAAGATATGAACACTTTCATAACTCTTATTACATGGTGTTAAATTGCATTTGAGAAAAATTGTACTGGTTGACAGTGTGCCCAACTCTGTTTGAATAAACTTGTTTCCTTACCACTCCGCAAATATTGGTTTTATCTTTGCTGATTTTTATTTTCTATTTGGCGGGTGTGAGTTTTATTATAGTGAGCTATTTTGTTAAGCACTTTACTTTCAGTCTAAATTATTCAGGCCCTCTCCTTTTTACCTCTTCCCTGTTTTTTGATAGCCCTTGGGGATGGGAGCTGGGAATGGAGGAAGAATTCCAAATCCTTCATGTTGTGCCTGTTTGGCAGCCATGGTAAAAGGTTTAGCGAAAGGCTGTTGAATCTGTTGCCTCAAATGAGGTCTTTGCTTGTCTCCGTTCACAAAGATAATTGAGCTTTCAGTAGTTACTTTTCCAATGATCCTTTGTCTTATCTAGATTGAGTTGTTGCTGCACCATGACTTCATTAAGGAGGCTCTGGAGGTGGTAGTGGCCGGGACCGAATTGTTTCGAGACTCTGTGACAATGTGGCAGATGAAGCTGCAGGTGCTGATTGACTCCAAGAGCCCTGATGTGGCCGCGCTTTTTGAAGAAGCCTTTGTGCACCTGAAACCCCAGGTCTGTGAGTCGGGTCTTTTGTATTTCATTCTATTTGGGAAGACTGCACCCAAAGCTCATTTGGAGCGTACTTGTCTGATGAGAGCTGGCTCTGGAGTGCATTTTTTATTAAGTAGTGATGGTTCAAGGGTTAAGAGAAGAAGAATTTTCTTCCATTTATAGCCTATTTCTAATTCTTTATTTGAAAATTGACTACATTATTTAAAATTTTCTATTTGACTTAGGTACCTTACAAGGGAGAAATATTAATAGAATGTTATTCTCACTTCCTTCCAAAGCTGAACTTAAGCCCGAGTTTAAACACACATATATTTCTAAACCTTAATGTTTAAAAGACTAAACTTTAAACCTTTACAGTGAATCTTTCATATTACTAGGAAAAAAGTATTCCAGAAGGTGAAGTGAGAGCACAATCTTAACTACTTTCTTGCTCATTTGTGTGTGTGCCTCTGGGACGTGAGTGATCAGATGGTTCAGCCTGGATGAGTTAGTACTTGAGTTGTGGGTCCTGGACAGCAGAGACAATGACCTGGGTAGCTATAGGTCTTACTAGCCATGGACTGTTAGTTGCTTAATTAACTAATAGATAATTAATGATAATAACTATAGGCAGTATTCCCCAACAGAAGGGAACCAGAATTAGCAGAAGAATATCGCTGTGGGTGATGTGGTGAGAACGCTGTCTGTATCCTGGCATACCATTACTGCCGGGCACTGAGTAACGGACAGACTGGGAATGAATCCATATTTCAAATATTGATTATCTTAGGAGGAACCTGTCTTTATAGTGACTAGTTTTCAGAGCACAGTGGTAAGCTATCATTTTCTAACACTTTTTATTGTGAGCAGGTTTGTCTGCCATTGTGGATTTCTTGGGCAGAGTGGAGTGAAGGTGCCCAAAGCCAAGAAGACACTGAAGCAGTCTTTAAGGTCTGGCTCCACGTTCTGAGTCCATGGGGTGTGGGGAAGGAGTGTGCAGGGTCACTAGCTGGCCAGCTTTAGGGTGATGTCTAAAGCACGTGCTCCTAGCGCACTATTAATTGAGTGGCCTGGGGTGTTCTGGGAAAATTTGTTCTGCTATTTAGAACTTTCCTCACGCAGCTTGTTTCTTTTTTCTTTTAAATTGTAGAAAGCTATCTTAGCTGTCAGAGGTTCTGACTCAGTCACTCTGAAGAATAAGTACCTGGATTGGGCTTATCGAAGTGCTGGCTACAAAAAGGCCAGAGCTGTGTTTAAAAGGTACTCAACGCTACTGGTCTCTCCACCCTGTGCTCAGCCCCTCATGCCGAGATGATGTGTATCACAGATAGTATCTGAGGAATAAATCCCGGAGCCCTTTTCAAAGTTTCTGTTTCTTTTTTTGAACAATAAAAGCAGTTCATCAGTAACAATCCTTCATAAATATCATTTATTAAAAATAGCTGTATGATATACTGCTCTGTGGGTGTGCCATAATTTATTTGGCCACAGTAATACTGCTTTGATGAACATTTCTGCACAAATATTATTTGTCTGTATTGGAAATTATTTCCTTAGAATATATTCTTAGAAATGGAATTAATATTCTCCTTGAGAAAGACCTTGAGATATAATAGAGAACTTAGAACTCTAAAAGTAAGAAAGAAGAGAACAGGAAGAAAACTAGGAAAGAGTTGGGTGGTTGTGAAGAGTCAGTCGTTGGAGGTTGAAAGCACTGAGTGACTGGGGGCAGGTCAGTGCCTGCATTGAACTGCAGCCAGGTCTTTGTTAAACCGTGTGTTGTGGGGGCACTGGCACAGATATTTATATATACGGGCAGTAAGAGGCTTTCTGTCATTGTGGGAGATAACAGTCCCCCCCTTCCTTTTAGTTTACAGGAAAGCCGTCCATTTTCAGTTGATTTTTTCAGGAAAATAATCCAGTTTGAAAAGGAGCAAGTAAGTGTTCTGTCTATGCATTTCTTGTCTGGGAAAATGTATTAGTGGTTACTAATCTATGGCAGCATCTTGTTGTTTAAAAAGCTCTGATCACAATGCAGTATAAATTTCTGGTCCCTTTATCCAACTCTTTTTTCATAGAGACAGTTTAGGAATGATTGATAGTCAAACAAAGAAGAGAAAGTCCATGTCTGAAAAACAGAAAGCTCAGATGTTAGCTCTTGGAAGCACCCTGCCAGGCTGGGTGAGCTGCTGCTTGTCTGCCTCCTCAGCATCCTCTTTGTCTCTTGTATTGGGTTGTGAGGTAGAGAGTAGGCACTTAGTAACTGTTTCTGGTGTCTTTCTTTTTTTTTGAGGGAGATTAGCCCTGAGCTAACATCTGCCTCCAATCTTCCTGTTTTTGCTGAGGAAGATTGGCCCTGAGCTAACATCTGCCTCCAATCTTCCTGTTTTTGCTGAAGAAGATTGGCCCTGAGCTAACATCCATCCCCATTTTCCTCTATTTTATATGTGGGACGCCTGCCACATCATGGCTTGATAAGTGGTTTGTGGGTCTGCACCCAGAATCCAAACTGGTGGACCCTGGGCCGCCAAAGTGGAGTATGTGAACTTACCCACTGCACCACCGGGCTGGCCCCTGTTTCTGGTGTTTTTAACTGAACTTGTGAGTGAGGAAAAATACAGGAAGTCTCAGTTAAAAAAATAATGCACAAAAATCCAAATGTGTCTGTAATCTCATCACAGTGACACAACTAACCGTATTTATTTTTACTGTTTTCTTTAATTTTTTGTTTACATATATACACCGTTTTGTACTGTTTTATTTCTGACATATGTCTCACATGGAAGTTTTCTCTTTTTTCTTTCTTTTTTAATATATGTATATGTATTTTTTTTGCTGAGGAAGATTGGCCCTGAGCTGATATCTGTTGCCAGTCTTCCTCTTTTTTATATGTGGGTTGCTGCCACAGCACGGCTGATGAGTGGTGTAGGTTGGTGCTTGGGATCTGAACCCATAAACCTGGGCCACTGAAGCAGAGTGTGCTGAACTTAACCGCTGTGCCACGGGGCTGACCTCTCTCTTTTTGTCTTTTACTTAACATTATTTTGTAAATGCATGCCTGTGTTTTCACATGGTTATCATTTTTAATGGTTGTGGTTTTATTCTTAAACCCATAGTTTTCTTAACTATTCCATTACATGTAGGTTGTTTCCAGATTTTTAAAGATTTTATTTTTTTATTTTTCCTCCTTCTCCCCAAAGCCCCCCAGTATATGGTTGCATATTTTAATTCTGGGTCCTTCTAGTTGTGGCATGTGGGATGTCGCCTCAGCATGGACTGATGAGCAGTGCCATGTCTGCGCCCAGGATCCGAACCAACAAAACCCTGGGCTGCTGAAGCAGAGCATGTGAACTTAACCATTCGGCCATGGGGCCAGCCCCAGATTTTTGATACTGAAAACAAGGACTGCTGCAAGCGTTTTGTTTATGTGGCATTTTTTTTCTTTTGAATTGTTTTCTTGAGATAAATTTCTAGGACTGGAGATAGGAGTTTTTTTATGGTTGTTTATATATTGCCAGATAGTCCTCGAAAAGAATTGTACTTATTTATGGTGATAATCAGCAGATAGATCAGGATGCCTATTTCCTCACACCTCCTTCAAGCATTGTTTTGCTTTTTCTCCTTTATTTTGCTATTTTGATTGCTGTTTATTATTTTTATTTGAATTTTGAAAAATCATTAGGTTGAAGTCTCATTTTCATAGTTTTGATCATTGTATGGATCAATTATCTGTTCTAATCCTACAGTATGAGAGATAGTATAGCATAATAATTAATAGCCAGGGCTTGGATTAATAACATAATAGTCATGTGCCTTGAGCAAGTCACTTAATTCTAAGGCTTGTGGTCCTCATCTGTAAAGGAGGTCATAATGCCTGTTTCAGGGGTGTGAGGGTTGTAAGGCCGGAGGACATAGTGGGTAGGAAGGACTGCATGGTGCCGCGCATGCACATCATGAGCCCCTAAGAAGGTGTGCTTCTGTTTTTCATGTGTGTGTAAGCTGTGAGGTTAAATTGACTTCCTATGTAATAATACAGTCTCAGGGAAGAGAAATTTGAATGAGGAAATAGTTATTTGACTGTACAGAAAGATTTTTAAACTGAAGATAATCTGCTTTGAAAATGAAACAAAAGAGAACACATTTAAACAGAAGGAGAGGTCAAGAATTAACATTTGATTGTAAAGTTAATATCGGCTACTCTGCTAGGTGCATAATGAATCAGCATTTTAATTTAACCTTCACAGTTTCTATAAGATATATCATTATCCTTGTTTCATGGGTGAGGAAACTTTTAAGGTCAGAGGGTTAAAAAACTTGTTGAAGGGGGCCCTTCCAGTTTGGTGAACACGTGCGGATGTGGGGAGGGTGGCGCGCCTGCAGAGGGCGAGGAGGCCCCTGCCCCTTCCTCGTCCCTTGCCTGCGTCTCTTGCATCTGGCTGTTGCCGAATTGTGTCGTTTTATAATAAACCAGGAATCTAGTGAATAAAAAAACTTGCTAAAGGTCAAATAACTAGTACTTATATATACTTTGCCGTGATATAAAAAGTTCTGAGGTGGACATAGCTTACTATGTGCCAGAGCCCAGATACTCAAGAGGAAGAAGTTCCCAGCTATAGGGAGTGGAACTGTCCCCGTTTATTTATTTAAATCCTACTCCTCCCTCAGGGTTTTAAAATCTATTTTCCTGTGAAGCTGCCTGTGTTCCTCCAACTGAGAATTAATTAGGCTTTTTCCATGCTACCATAGCAAAGTGCTTTTATCACTGCTTGACGTTTACTTCACTCTGGTGAGCAGTGCATTTGACTTTTCCCTGGATGAGATGACGGCCAGACTGTGTTCATCTTAAATTCTGACCCTTCTTCCCTTCAGATACCTAGTAGATGGTAGCTATGTCATAGTGTGGTTGAAATGAATTTGTGACATGATAAATTGGGCCATTGAGGCAAGATTGTCTGATTATTTTTATTAGGAATCCTGCAAGATGGCGAACTTAAGAGAATATTATGAGAGGGCTTTGAGAGAGTTTGGATCTGTAGATTCTGGTAAGTAAACTTCAGTTATAGACACACGAGTCTGTTTGCATCTGTCATCTGAAACCTATCAGGATGGTTAGAAGAGCGTTTCTTAACTTTTTTGGAGTCCTGGCCCTCTTTGAGAATACAACTTGAATCCTTCCCCTGCCTCCTCCCTCGCTTTGTGCATAGATACTTGCAGACAATTTTGTTCATAATTTCAAATTTACAAGCTGAAGAGTCCATGGGTGTTCTATTAAGAACTCGGGATTAGAGAAAGATCTGTTTGGTTTGGTTCTCTTAAAACAGTGTGATATTTGTAAGAGAAAGGTTAATGTAGGTCGGAACAAAAAGGAGGAGGAGTTGATAGTAAAGAGGTAGTGGGATGCTAATTGACATTCGTTGTCATTGGCTGTTGCCACATTGTCCTCATTGATAGAATTTGTAGAACGTACTTCTGGGTATAGGTATGTCATGTAAAATTTGTTTACTTACGAACTCAAAAGTGACATGTATAGTTGTTAAACTCACATTTAAAAAATACATTAGCTCTTACAAGGTTTCAACAGATCTCCTCCTGGTGAAATGAATGACACTAGCACTTTCACTAACACATGCAAGTTTTGTTAAGCGTGGTGACAGGGTTATAGTGAACTCAGTGAGGTCAGTTGCACCTTGAAAGAGACTCAGCAAAATCCTCCCTCTGAAATATTTAGTTTTTTTGAGTTTATGAAATACATAGACTGTCCTGATTAAAGTGAAGTTTTCTGTTCAAAAAAAAAAAAAAAGTTTTGACATACCTTAGTATAAAGAAGCTAAGAGAGGTATTGTTTCACATAGGGTTCTGGGGAACTAATAGCAAGAAGTTAAGGTTCTTAGAAATCTTGCATGGGATCGATATTATATAATTAAGTTTACCTAGTAAGGCTTTGTCAGTTATCTAATTGCATGTTTGCTTCTCTTTAAAGATCTTTGGATGGATTACATCAAAGAAGAATTGAACCACCCCCTTGGTAAACCTGAGAACTGCGGACAGATCTACTGGCGAGCCATGAAAATGTTGCAGGGAGAGTCAGCAGAGGTGTTTGTAGCTAAACATGCCATGCATCAGGCCGGCCATTTGTGAAAAGAGGAGGAGCACAGCCGGCTTGTCAGATAGTATTGTGAGCCCTCCAGGCAGATTTGTAATAAGAGTTCATCTGCAGTTTGCTTAGAGCTGGCAGACAGGTGGCTGTCTGATTTTGAGACATGCTTTACTTTTGTTAATGCGTTAATCTTTAGTTCCAGAAAAGAAAAGAGAACTGCCGTTTAGTGGCCAGAGGCTGTTTGTTGAGGCTGGACCTACTGTAGGTCTTAAATGTTTTCCAAAATACATGGAAATCATGCAACTGAGTTTCCTTTATTACCTCTGGTAAAGCATGAGTATTTCTAATCTAGGCCTAATGGCCAGTTAAAATGGAGGAGAAAGTATAGTTAAGTGTGTTTATTTGCTCCTTCTTATAAAAATATACATGGTATACATTTGTTGTAGAAGAAGAACGTGGAGAAGAAAATAAAAGCATCCTGTAATCCCATCATCTGGAGTTAAATTTAGTAATTTGATTTCCTTTCTCAGAGTTGGATTTATACTGTTAGATCATTTACTCATTCATTCATTCATTCAGTGCCCATCACAAGCAGGAAGGAAGGGAAGCTTTTTGGGATGGAAGTAGAGGTTGGAGGAACAGCTGGATATCCTGAGAGAGCTGGTTGAAGCAGCAAAAGGATTCTGGGTATGGGGGGAAAAGTTATCTTTTAAGAAGATTAAGACGTTATAAAAATGTCTTCTGTCTCTGGGACTGATCTGTTTGCAGTGGGAAGGCCGGCAGCAAAAGAAGGGCAGGGGTAAGGAGTAGATTAGAGCAGCACAGAAGGGCTTCCAAGCAAGGATGGAAGATGGCTTGGGGCAGAGAAGGCATTCTGGGAGCAGGGGAGGCAACTGTTTGAATTTTATATCCTTTAACTTAACATTGTGATGTCACTGGGAGAAGCATTCAGTGAAGTGTTAATGTTTCACTTAATACTATGTTATTTTTCTGTGTCATTAAATAGCCTTAGAAACATTGAATGAATTCATAACATTCCATTGTACAGATGAGCCAGGACTTATTTTTCTAATCCCTTGTGGTTGGATCTTGTCATTTCTGATATTTTCTTACTATAAATGCTGTTGATGAAGATTTTTATAAATCTTTGTTCACATCTCTGGTTCTTTTTTGGTTTTTTTTCCTGCTTTTTGTCCCCCAAATCCCGCAGTACATACTTGTATATTTTAGTTGTGGCTCCTTCCAGTTGTGGCATGTGGGATGCTGCCTCAGCGTGGCCTGATGAGCGGTGCCATGTCCGTGCCCAGGATCCGAACTGGCGAAACCCTGGGCTGCCGAAGAGGAGGGCGTGAACTTAACCACTCGGCCACGGGGCCAGCCCTCTGGTTATTTTTATAAGAGATTGACATCTGACAGTAGAATTATTGGATTTAAGGATATAACTATTTTAAAGAATATGTATTGCCAATTTGCAATGTATGAAAATATTTTCAAGCAATGTATGAAAATGTTGACACCTTTACCTGCAGTGGGTATTATATTGATTTTTATCATTTTAATAGGTGAAAAGTGATATATTATTATTTTAGTGTGCATTTCTTTGATGTTAGTGAATTCTGTCTTTTCATGTTCTTGGACTATTTTTTGAACTTTGTGTGTGTGTGTGAGAGAGGAAGATTGGCTCTGAGCTAGCATCTGTGCCAATCTTCCTCTATTTTATGTGGGATGCTGCCACAGTGTGGCTTGATGAGTGGTGCTGTGTCGGCGCCCAGGATCTGAACCTGTGAACCCCGGGCCGCCTAAGTAGAGCACATGAACTTAACCCCTATGCCACCGGGTCTGCCCTTGAACTTTTTTTCTTACTAATTTATAAGAGTTTTTTATATATTAAGAATATTAATTTTTAGTTCGTCTCTCCTTTATTGCAGATATTTACCCCCAGCTTTTTTTGTGTGTGTGGTGTTTTTTTTTTTTGATGTCCAGAGATTGTGTGTGTGTGTGTGTGTGTGTGTGTGTGTGTGTGAGTGTGTGATTTCTCTTGCTGAAAACGTTTCCTCTTGCTGAGGTTGACAACTCAGGTTTTCCCCAAGTGGTTAACTAAATTTTCCACAGCACCATTTGTGGCTCGTAATTAATTTCTCTCTGTTGATTTGTGATACTGCCTTTATTATATATTAAATTCCTTTGAATAGTAAAGTCTGTTTTAGGGCATTTTTATTTTAAATGTTTGGCTTCTAAATGTTGTTTGCTTGTTATTTGTTTTAAAATAAAAATTTCCTCTTTCCTCTCTCCATTAAGTCCTGGGAAGTTTAACATTCTAAATCCTTACATGGCATTTTTATTTTAGGAAAGAGATGCATATTACACATAAGAGATGAGAGCAAAGAGAGTGATGGTTGACTCCTTAAAGCAAGGCTGTGAGTGTGTGTCACCCTGGGGTCATCACAACCCTGTGTCTGGATCTCACCATTGCAAGTTAAGGAGATACATCTTGCTAGTTCACCTGAAGCTGCACTGTCAGATATCATAGCTTCTAGCTACGTGTGGCAATTTAAATGTATTGAAATTAAATAATTCAGTTTTTCATTTACACTGGCCACATTTCAAGTGCTCACTAGCTGCATATTTACCATATTGAACAGCACAGATAATAGAACTTATTTCCACCGTTGCAGAAGGTTATTGGACAGTGTTGACCTAGATCCAATTAGATTTGGGGAAACTGACTCATGGGCAAAATAGGGCACACATTAGTTGGTCACATTCCCTTTCTTGTAGGAAAGTCCACATAGAGGAAAAAAAGACTATCAACTGTTATGTTAAATTTTTTCAAATGCTTTATGTAGTTTATAAACAACACGTTCTTTGAGGGAGATGAAAGAATAGTCTCTAAATGTCACGAAAGATTGTCGTAAGGTGGCCTGGTGAGCAAGGAATCCCAGCTCCCAGCTTTCCTGCTCCCTAAACGTGAATGTGATTCTCCCACCGTGACCAGGTCTGTTAGGGTTTAGTCAGTGCGACGCGACGCTGTGAAGGCTGTTGGGAGAGCTGGGTTTGTCCCTAGCTCGGGCCCTGCGTATCTTTTGCTCCTTTTGCAGGTTGTAGAGGGCCAGACTTTGAGCATTGAGCGAGAGCCAGGTCAGACTGTGCCGTCACAGCACAGGATGGTTAGGGTTACTGTGACTGAGTGCCGGACGGTGTCTGCACGTTCTAAGAGTTTGCTTTGCTCGTCTATCCTGGTTTCTAATGGATTCAATTTAAGAACTATCATTAGCTCAAGGTGGAGAAGGACCGGGCTGCTGAGTTGTCTCGTCCATTTGTGGGTGAGTTACATCCCAGCCTGAGTTCTAGAGAAAGCTGGGAAGTGAGAGAGTGAAATGTGGTTGGAGCTACAACTGCATTAAAAGTTTTGAGAGCTGAGCTTTATACACTGTCAGGTAGACTCCGGTAATTGTTTTAACAGGAATTCGAGGTTTTGAAGCTGAAGCATATCCGGTGTGGTTGGGCAGGGATAACACCTGACATTCTAAACCCAGCTGGTCGTCCAGCCCTGGCATCTGCGCCGGCAGGAGCTACAAAAATCACAAAAACCGGATTCTGGGACCTCTGGGGGGGCTTTCGCTGTGGGGCGCGCCCCGCCCCTCCTGCGCCTCCCTTCTCGCCCCGCCCCCGGCTTCCTCGTGACCCCAGCGCTCCGCCCCCGCCGGCCGGGAGCACCCCCGGCTGATTGGCCCCTCCGCGGCGTATCCTCGGGCTGGCAGCCAGGCCGGCGCGTCACGTGGCCGAGCAGCTAGCGTCCAGGGCGCCGGGCGGCGGGCCGCCGGGCATGGACCCTCAAGCAGCCAGGGCCCCGGTGCTGGGGGCCGCGGAGCCGCCTCGGGGGCCGCCGCTGCCGAGCGCGCAGGAGGCGCCCCGCAGCTCGGGGGTGAGCGCGGCCACCACCTGCGGCCCGGGGCGGGAAGTTGCGGGGCTCGCGGGGCCCGGCCGGGCGGGGGCACGGAGCCTGGGAAGCGCCTCTGGCTGCCCCGCGAACGTGGAGCGCCGTTTGGGCGCGCGCTCGAGCTGGAAACGGCCGGACCGAGGGGCCGCTGGGCTGCGGGGCGGGGCACCCGAGGGCGTGGGTGGGCGCACTGGGCGCCGAGGGTGGGCTGTGGGCTCCTCTGCGTACTTGCCAAATGAGAGGTGATGCGGCTGCCCGAGAGCCGGGGGCCCCTGCTGGCCTGGACAGGGGCCAGGTGAGGGCGGCGGGGAGAGGGACTCTGCCTGAAGGACCTGTGCCCATTGGTGGGGATGCTCAGCTCACCCTGAGCGCCAGATGATGTCTCATGCGCTCTCTCCTTTTCTGTTTACTGAGACCAAAAGGCCCGGTTTGACGCAGGTTTTCCAGAAACTTGTTTTCATTTGCGCGCCACACAGCTCCTGGGTTTTCAAAGACCGTTATTGCTGCTATCACCTGCCCTTGTTTACAGTCAATAATCTCTGCTAGATGGTGAGCTCCCCGAGGGAAGGAGCCCTCTGTTTAGTGCTGTTACCCCGGCGCCTAGCATAGTGCCTGGCACGACAGACACGCCTGTTAATTGGATGGAGAGATGGAATGCTTGCTTAGGCATCAAACATAGTACTTCACCAGAATAGGGTATGAAAAACGTAGTGATAGACTTAAAAGAAAATTGCTTTGGAGTGCGGATAGGACGAGACTGACTTTGTCCTGCTTTGGCATAGCAGGAAGGGATGTGCGCGTCCTCTCCAAGGTGAGAGGGTGGCGGTGCCTGCAGACGTGTGGAGATGAGGAAGGCAGGGCAAAAATGCAAGGCAAATGGTTGGGAGATCGGGTCGTAAAGCCTGAGCGAGAACTGTGCTCAACAGGTGGATGGGGATGAGGGGAAGGGGGTGTGAGGGCTGTGGCTAGTTGTGCCCTCTGGTCGTGAGGGGTCGTTGAAGATTTTTGAGCAGAGAAGTGATTAACACTGAGTAGGCTGGGCAGGATGGGTGAATGGGGAGGCAGTTAGGGGGCTGTGGCAATGGTCCAGGTGAGAGGTCCCACCAGCTGGCCTGCAGTAGTGACCAAGGGTTGTCACTGACTACAGGAGGTGAGCTTGGCTCCTTAAATCCAGGTGTGACAAGATCATGAGCTAATGGGGCTGGCGCCAAGTGCTGTTTAGATGTAGGCGCAAAGGAAGTGGATTTAAATTCAACAAATGTCGCTTTTCTGCTTCGTGCTAGGTGTTTTCATAAATAATATTTCATTGTAAGCCCCCAGCAAGGTCAGAAAAATCATCTTAAATACCAGACGATGAAACCCAGGCAGGGTGGTTGAAGTGATGTGTCCAAGGTCACACTGAATGAGTGGCAGAGTTGGGCTTGCAGTCAGGTCTTCTCATGCAGGCTGTGAACATTTCTTGTTCCATGTAGAAGAGGTCTTGGAGGCGATAGGATTCCAGGAACTCTTGAGTGATGGGAGCAGAGAAGCGTATGGTTGGCTGTGGGGGAAGATTTCCCTTCAGCAAGGCAGAGGAACTGCAGCTCTGTTGCCCTCGTGTATCCGTCAGGAGACCAAGAATTTGATAGAGCTGTTAACTAGATAAAAAGTTAAGTAACTGAGAAGGTAAAAATTAACATGGAGGTAGCAACTGCAAGAGACAGCTTCCAGCCCTAGGGCTGAGGGAACAAAGAGACAAGATTGGAATGATTAAAATGTACAAGCTCAGAGGAGAGGCTTTGCGGAGCTGAAATTGTGACCTCTGAGGAGGGGGCGCTGCTCCTGCTAGTGCTGGAGCCTCTGAGCTCGGAGGAGGGGTCCTGAGGACCTGGGACTCAGACCTCTGAAGAGAGGGCCCAGTGATGCAGCTGATTCTGCAAGTCTGGGCATCAGTGGCCGCTATAGGAAGGCACTCCTGCCTCCAGGGGCGAAGAGCCAGGGGTGAAGAAGTGTCACTGGGGTGATGCCTACAGAATATGAAGGAACAAGGCCCTTCTCCCTCCAGCCTTGCGAGTCTAGTAGGGCAGAGCGGAAATGTGGGTTGCAGAGTCCCAGCCCTAGCCTCACAAAGGAGAGTCTGGAAGAGGGGGTTTGGGGCTGAGAGAGGAGAGCTCAGTGCTGGGGATCCCCCAGATATCCGAGTCCCGGGTAATTGTTTCTTCTTCCCGCAGGTGGGCCTTGCCCCAGGGGAGCACTCTGGTCAGGGGAGAGAGACTGAGAAGGCCACGGATCGACTAGGCAAGTAGATGGCGGGGTGGGGTGGGGGTGGGATAGGGTGGGGAGGGGAAGGTCAGGAGAGAGCCAGGAGGCTCCAGGAAGGACAGCCTCTCTGTCTTGTTTACCTTCTCTTTCTAGCCGGTTCTCCAGAGTTGCCTTTTCTGCTTAGTGTTTCAACAGTGCCCTTGTTTGGAAGCCCTGCTGGGGCTTCTTGAAGGGACGTCCTGGACTTGTGCTAGACCCATCCCCTCTCCTGAGAGCGACAGCTTAGGACAGCGGGCATGGAAAGAGTGTGGGCTTTGGAGCCGGGCAAAATGGTTCTCACGTTCGGCCCCGGGTCAGAGTTCTGGGGAGATTTGTGACCTTAGGTAAATCCCGTATCCTTTCCCCATCTTTCAAATGGAGCTAATGCCTACCTCAGAGGGTCGTTTTGAAGATTGCGTGACAGGATCTAGGACTGTAATAGTCATGAGCTACCCGTGCTATTTAAATTTAATTGTAATTAAATAAAGTGAAAGAGTCAGTGCCTTAGTCGTACTAGCCACATTTCAAGTGCTCAGTAGCCACACGTGGACAGCACGGATTATAAAACATTGCTATCATTACAGAAAGTTCTGTTGGGTGTAGTGGTCTAGATAAGGCACCAAGCTCGGAACTAGATACAGGCATAGCAACTAACACTTCCTGAGGACTCGCTGTGTGCCTGGCACAATTCTAAGTGTTCCTTTTTTTTTTCCCCCAACTCACAACAATCCTGTCTGCATTTTACAGATGAAGAAACTGAGGCACAGTAAACATTTTTTTAAATTGTGATAGAAGACACAACATAAAATTTACCATTTAGCAGTTTGAAAGTGTACAGTGCAGTGACGTTTAGCACAATCACAATGGTGTGCAGCCACCACCAGTATTTAGTTCCAGAACATTTCATCACCCTAAAAGGAAATGCAACCCATTTAGTCATGCCCCATTCCTCTTCCTTGAGCTACCACTAATCTGCTTTCTGTCTCTGTGAGTTTACCTGTTCTGGACAGGCAAATATGAGTTGCTTGTAAATAGACTCACACACTGTGTGGCCTGTTATGTCTGACTTCCTTCACTCAGCATAATATTTTCAGGGATCATTCATGTAGCATGTGTCAGTGCTTCATTCTCTTTTTGTGGCTGAACAATTCCGTTATATGGATATACCACATGTAGTTTCCCCATTCATGGGTTGATAGGCGTTTGGATGGTTTCCACCCTTTGGTGATTGTGAATAGTGCTGCTATGAACATTCTTGAAATGTGGTGTTTGAATACCTGTTTTCACTTCTTTTGGGCATACATTTAGGAGGGGAGTTGCTAGGTTGTGTGGTAATTCTCTGTTCAAGTTACTGAGGAATCGGTTGAGTAGATTTCAGCTCAGTTACACATTTGGTAATTGGCAGAACTGGGATTTGAACCCTGGCAGTTAGGCTTCAGAACTCATGCCTTGAATTATTACTTTTTTGCTTATAGCTGTCATTAGTATTACAATGTTAATAGCGTGGCTGGTTTTAGGCTGATTCTTTTCCCACCTCTGACCTGGCGTCAGCATAGCACTATGTACCTGGAGGTCCGTTAGCCTTCCCCAGACTTTTTTCCATTATTTTCAGGTCTTTTGGAATATATCTTCCTGAATCCAGAGGAAGAGACATGATGGCTGTTCGTTGTGACTGACCAGTTCTGTCCTCCTTCTGCCTGCTTTCCTCCTCCTTGCCCCTCGTCCTCACCTCTGCATACTCTCTGAGGATGAATGGAGGAATAGAAGAGCAAACATTCAAATCAAGCTCATATTGTAAAAGCTGATCATTTGCCAGTGGCTCTTTGCCTCAATGACGTGTAAACTACCTGAAAATACAAACTGCCTGACTCGCAGTGTGGATTATGAGCCCTGGCAATGAATGGCCCTGCTTGAGGCAAAAATGTCTTATTAAAAATAAATGATCAACCTTACTTCTAAAAATGTAAACAGAGCAACATTATTTTGAGTGCTCAGGCGGCCAGAGAACTCTCTATACTTGTTTTACTGCTGTCCTCTTAGTAAGGCTGCCCCAGATTTTCCAAGCCCACGAGCAGGTCCTATCTGGTCTGCCAGTGGTTTTAATACCTTCTTCCTTTTGTCGATTTCTTAGCCAGTGGAGCACAGAGCATCCCTAATGACAGTCCTACCCATGGCGAGGGCACCCACTCTGAAGAGGAAGGCTTCGCCATGGATGAGGAGGATTCTGATGGGGAAGTGAATACCTGGGAGCTCTCAGAAGGGCTGTCTGGCTGTCCGCCCAAGGAACAGGCTGCTGATCTTTTTAACGAGGACTGGGACCTGGAGTTGAAAGCAGATCAAGGGAATCCATACGGTAGGTGCGGAGTTTCTGGGGTCCTAGGCCAGGGTTCTGAGACGCTCTTACCAGATTACCGTTAAAGGCAGACAATTTGGAAGAGGGACCCCCATCTGTGAGTTAGCCTAATGTCTGTTACAGGTCTGAAATTTCTGTGAGAGCTTCTCCTTCATATTGAAATAAAAAAAAATGCAAATTTTGCATTTGAGTCCATAATGTATCGGTTGGTTTTAACATTGAAACAATGTTCCTCTCTCCAAGTATCTTTGTGTGAATTGAGCAGCCGCAGACAGAAGCGCTCTGTTAGCCAGTTGCTTCCTCTGCGCTGCTAAGAACTCTTGGCTGAGAAGCACAACTATGGGTTGCCTTAGAATGAACAAGCTTGCAATTCTTCAGCAGAGGAAGACTGTGGTATGTGTGTGTGAGCGCTTGTGCACACGTGAGTGTTTTTAAACAAAGTGCAAGTGTCTGTCCCCTAGACAATTTTTGGCTATTTTCGGCCGCCTTCCTTCCTTTAATCTGTCTTTTTAAAACTGCCTGCAGATGCTGACGACATCCAGGGTTGCCTTTCTCAAGAGGTCAAACCCTGGGTGTGCTGTGCCGCGCAAGGAGACATGATCTACGACCCCAGCTGGCACCACCCTCCTCCTCTGATACCCCATTATTCCAAGATGGTCTTTGAAACGGGACAGTTTGATGATGCCGAGGACTGAGTGTGCCTGGTGGTGGGTGGCCGGCCCTTCAGATCGAGGTCTCCTTTCTTTGAGGCGGGATGTCGGATCTGAGGAAACATTCGCAGTGATCCCCGAGTCGGGCGCACACCCTGGTGCCCGCCGTCCCCCAGTTCTGTTGTCAGTGTTGTTTTTAGTGAGCTCCTCCTTGGAATGTGTGAGTGTTGGTGTCTGTGTCAGGAGGGGGAGTTGTGTTCTTTATAAATAAATGTTGGAAAAAACCAGTATGCTTTTGTCTACTATTTTTCCCCTTTTAATTAGATACTTCAGAACAAAGCCTTACGCCTTCGTTTAAAGCCCCTGACTTACATTTTAGGGATTGAAATACTTGGAGACTTGAAACTACTCTGCGAAAGAAAACAAGTTTTTGGTGTTCCTTCTGTCCATCTGGCACTACCGGCCAGGGATTGGAATCTAAGAGACGTTGGTGACTCTGTGGCTGATTTCTATTCCTATTGATGGAAAATTGAACATTTGCTGAGTTAACAAGGACTTTCTGTAGGCTGGAAAACTAAATGGCAAATTAGTTAAACCGGCAACTATATAATCCTAAATTGGCATGAAACGATTTTAAACTCTATTTTCCATTTAATCTTTTAATCCTTACAATTACTTATATGACGTCACTATTTTTTTTTTTTAATTTCATTTTAGACATGAGAAAAATAAGACTGAAAATGTTTTGACTTCTCCAGAATCACACAGCCAGGAAATGGCAGAACTGGGACCTAAACCCATGCGTGACTCTGAAGTGTGTTCTCTTGGTTGCCCCTGGGTGTGTGAGAGCCCAGAGGTGGGAGCTGGGGCCGTGTCTTGGCAGGTCCTTGATGCACCAGGCTAAGGCGCTTTTACTTCTTTGGCAGACTGAGGGATTGCTTCTGACCTCCCTGTCTCCTTGTTGAGGCTGAATCAAGGAAGTTTCACATCTGACATCAGAGGCAACTGCATAGCAGTTAAATGAACACTTAACTATTTAAGCTATTTTTCAGAGGCCCCAAAGTGTGTGAAGAAGGCAGAACCTTATGAGAGAAGGCAGTGGCTTTGGCTGTGAGGGGCCTCATGGCCAAGGTTGTCTTAGGGAGAAAAAATACCCCTTCCACTGTCTTTGCTGACAGGGGAGTCATAGACCATGTCACCCCACGGCTCGCTCTGTCTTCCTCCCAGTGCCATAGCTGATCGGGCTAGTGTGAGGATGAGTACGTCTGGTGTGATGAGATGAGCTTGGGAAACTGAGCCAAGAAATGGGGGCTGGAGGAGCATAGCGGAATTGCCAAAGGGAAAGGTTGTGTGGGGGAGGGGTTATGTCGGCCCATGTGTAAGCTGCACTTAGAAGGCAGCTGGAACTGTGAGTAAAAGCAGAAGTTGTGAGGTGGGGAGAGTACACATGTCAGAGGGAGGGAAGAACATCAATCGTTTGGAGAGCACATGTGCATGAGTGTCTGAGCAAGACTGTTCACAGGCTGCGGCTGCTGTGATCTGTGGAGCGGTGAAATCTAGGATCCTTGCTGTGTAGAAGTTGTTCTTTGCCGTTCCTCCTTCTGGTTACTTCCAGCAAAGCAGGTAGGAGGGAAATAGGGTCTACTGGAGCAAGGATGTAGAAAACAACATTCTCTTAAAGACATTAGAGTGGGTTTTGTGGCTGAAGATTGGGTATGTCAAGAGAATGGCGGGGGGTAGGGTAGTCAATTGTTCTGATTTAAATATCATTCCGCTGCCCCCCACAGGACGATTCAAGCATAGAGAAAGATATAGAAGGGTAACTCCCCAGGCTGAGAACGTTGGTTATCTCAAAGGGGAGGGGGGGTGAGTAAGGAAAAAAAGTAGTGAAATGGAGAAATCCTAGTGATGTAAGTAAAGATATAGACTATAAAACTACTCTGATAATGTTATAAATATGAAAAAATTGCATACATATGCAAGTGATAAGGAGTAAGACAGACAAATGGAAACAATTTGATTAGATGATGACATGTAGCGATTTGCTGTTACATTGTTGTTATTTTAATATAGATTTTGTAAGTAGGTATTTGAAATAAAGACAAGATGTTCTAAAACAAAGTTGCCTCCCCTGCTGATCTTCCCTCCTCTGTGACAGACATCGCGCCACCTGCTCACTCTGCTGCCATCGCTGGCTTACAGGTGGGCCTCCCTCTTTAGGGTGAGAGGTCTTTGAGGGCAAGACCATGTCTTACTCCTCAGCATCCGCGTTTCATAGCATGGAGCCCAGCATGAAGATGTTCAGTAAATACCGGCGCAAATTCTCCTATCTTCAGTAATGGTGTCGCCTTTGCCTTGGCTGTGTTTAGGGTTGACTGATGACATCCCAGGCCGGTCGTGAAGGAAGAACAAGGTATTTGAAGAACCTTTAAAAAGTCTTTGTGTTCAATTGGATTAGGATTTACTTAGGATTCCTTTTCTGTTAACTTATTTTTTAAGACAGGGTATAGGGATAGAAAAGAGAGAAATGTCCAGAACCAGAGAGCTTTGCAACTGTGCTTTAATCTGAAAGCATTCAATCTATGACCAAGTAAATCTTGCTCTCGAAAAACTAGAGTGTGTCAATGTCAAGACAAATGGATTTGTAATGCCAATTATTTGGTAAACGACAAATCATGGTTATTTTAAAAAATAACTGAATAACGAGGACATATCACAGTGATTTCTAACCAGTGTCCTGTAATGAAGAATGGTAATTTTAGATACTCAACAAAATGAAGGAAAAAAACCCAAAGGAACTATATATCCGAGTCTCTGAATGTTGAGCTGAGAAGTGTCCATCTCAGAATAGGGAGAGAACATGGATGTTGCATAGTTTGGCCTGGTACTATGTGCAGGAATCCTCTCTGCCCACTTCTAGTCACGGGGAGCTCACTACCTCAGAAGGAGCCCATTCATTGCTGGCTGGTGCTGTTTGTCAGAAAATTTCCCCTTGTATTGAATTAAAATCTATCCATTTGCTCCTGGTCTGCTCTGTGGTCCTGACACTTTTTTTCAAATATAGGAAATTAGTGATCTTAGCTTCTCTCTGGCTTTTTGTTTTCCTGGCTAAACAGTCAACAGCCCGTTGCAAATATGTGTCTGAGATCAGGGAGGGAGAGAAAAAGGGGAGGGGGAAGAAGGGGGAGGAAAAGGGGATGTTTGGGGAATTTTTGAGGTTTCGGTAGGCGTTGCAGCACTGAGGTTGAGATGATTCAGTGAGGGCGGCTAGAGTGCGAGGGCGGCGAAGGACAGGACCTTGGGCAGCATTAGCGGTTAAAGGGTGGATGGAAGGATCAGATCCCGAGGGCAGCTGTGGCAGTGGAGGAGGAGGAAGACCAGGGGAGCATAGGTGCTGCTCAATCCAGATCTAAGAAGGAGGAGAGTTGTAAGGAAGAAGGAGTGTCCATCTTTTATAGAGAGAGGCTGAGTAAGATGAAAGCTGAAGAGGGCATTTTGGGATGGAGAAATCAGAAAGTGCTCAGATGACGTAGTGACTTGGGGCAGGGGCAGGTGCAGGGGTGGGACGTGGGCATTGCAGGCTAAAACATTTTGGGGGATGCCGCCTGAACCTCTGGCACTGTTGCTTCTCTTGACTGGGGGGCAATGGTGACTTCTGGCCAGCTTCTCTCAGGCCAGGCTGAGAAGAGGCAATGATGGGAGAGAAAAGGAGGGAATGCGGAGAGGGAGAGAAGTGGACAGAGGCTGCTGGAGAAGTCCAGGTACTAAGGGAGTGTTAAGAGGGACAAAAGAGAAACTTTTATCTTGACATTTCTTTCACTCAATATCATTTGCCATGAAAGAAACCACAACCAACCACAGCAAAAATCTTGGGTGATGAAAAGGGGAGTGAAAATGTGTTTATCATGTGGCTGGATGACCTTTGAGACAGGCGCTTGTCTCTCTCAAGCCCTCTCTCCCTGCAAGCAGGCAGTTGGCCCTCTGCTTACTGCCTTAGTGGAGGCATGTGATGGGGTCGAAAACAGCCAAGAAAGTTTTCTAGCTTTTGTTTAAAAAAAAGGGATTTAAAAAAATTGAAAAAAAAATTTTAAGTTTTGGTAAGGAGGCAAGCGGATTTAGGGCCAACAGACTATGTGTCTTGAAGAAATTTGGAGGGAAAAAATTTTCCCCAGGCCAGAAAAAAAAAAAAAAAATAACCCCTGGGTTGTGAGAAGAAAGAGGAGGAGAAGAAAGAGAGACCTGAGGATGCTGAGAGCAGATGGAACATGAGCCCTGCTTCCTGGGGTGTCCCTGGGGAGTTAGGTCCTCAGAGAATGATGAGTGAGGACCATCTTGCAAAAGATGCCGGGGCCTGGAGCGTGCAGAGAACCTGACGGACCCAGAGGGGCGGTGGGACAGGGAGGACCTTTGAAGACGGATACTGGATGACCCGATACATTGCACGAGGAAGCGAGGAGATCCCCAGAAGGCCCGGATGGAAGCTCAGGATCGGAAATCAACATGGTCAAAGAGATTGACAGTTTGGCTTCTTGAACCCCCAAGATACGGGAGATGCAAAGTTAACCGAAGCCTGCCGGGGGGTTGGGGACAGATCATCAGGTGGGTGGAGAACGCTTATTTAAGCTATCATCATGGGTTGATTGATACCAGAGTGCTGATAATTTTTTCTTTGTTTTTATTTTCTATCTGGGTGAAAAACTTGCAATTTTTGTATGGTGGCAGAACAGACAGGACTGTGCCGATCACAATTTTTGTAGGTAATTTTGTCTATTTTTGATGGCCCCAGCGTGTTTCTGTCTACCTTTCTTCCCTTTGGGAAAATCTGGGGGGAATATACCCTTTAACCCCACCCTGAAATTAGTTTGGTGCTGTGTTTACAGTGGGGACAGACTGGTCATCCTGAGACCCCAGGAGGGTCTGGTGGGCGATGCTTCGCCAAGCTCTGCTCTCAGATGCCTGGGTGCTGGGTGGAGTGACTGGAGGGCTGCAGAGACCCTGCTCTTTATGTGCAGAGGCGACTGGCTGGACTCAGCACAGCTTCACGGCTCTGAGGAAATCTGAGACTGCCTGCCAGGGAGATGGAAACACAGCCATTGGCTGAGTAAATGTCTTGGCCCTGCACTGCTCTTGGTTTTCCGGAGTTTGCATTCTTGGGCCCAATTTTTCACGGGATGGTTGGAATATGGAGAAAGAGAAAAAAAAAAAAAACACAACCCTGGCTATAGCCCATCTGGATTCTGCCTCCCAGTTCTCCCAGAGCAGATTCCCACCCAGATAACCAAGAAAGCTGGATCTGGAGGACTCTGTGTGTGTGTGTGCGCGCACACGTGCATGCACATGTGTGTGGTGTGAGCGTGGCAGGCCGGGGAGAAGTTGGAGGGTGTGTAACAGGAAGGCAAGCGGCAGGGCTGGCTCTCGCTTTGTTGACTTAGCGAGCCTGGCTGCAAAGCCAAGGCCTTTGGAAAGAATGGCCTCCCTGCTTCCCGCAGTTTCTACCAAGCTGGTTCTGGGTCTGAGCTATGTCCTGCAGGTGTTTATGGGTAGGAGGACAGTTCAGTTGGGTTCCAGGGCACCAAGATGGGGAGAATTCCACCAGGATCAGTACTTGCTAATGGCTTAGGGGGTAAACCACAGCCAAAGTTTCTGCAGAAGATATTTTTCTCAACCTTCAGGGTTCCCTGGTCCTCCCCTTTGAGTCAGAGAAATTTCCCCGGGAGGCACGCTTCCTTCCACTTTCCGACCATGGCAAGGTGCAGTGGTTTTTCTTTTCTTTTTCCTTCTTCTTTTTTCTGGTGAAGTGATTTGGATTTCAAAAGCAATTTCCTCCGACAGTTCTCATTAGCTCTTGAACAAATTTGGCAGATAGAGGTTAGGGCCATGTGTTTGGCAACACAAGGCAGGCGCTCGAGTTCCTCCTGGCTGCAGCCTGTGGCCTTACTCCACTCCTCCAGCAGGTGGCAGTAAAGACCCGTTGGCTCGCTGTCTCCAGCGTGACCCCGGGGAAAGTGAGGGGCCCTGGAGGAGAGGCTGAGCTGCCTCCGGGTTACCTCCCTGTTAGTGGGCTTCCTCTCGATTTTATAGATGAGTTTTCTCCGAAAAGGTTACTGTGAAATCTAGGGTACGCGTCATCATCGTTACCCCCCAACACCTACCCCAGAGTCTGTTGTATAGTAAGTGCTTAGTACGGGCTTGCGGACTTCAACCAAAGTGTGTGCATACGCAGAGAAAGTCAAATGCATTGTGCTGCATCCCTCTGCCTGATGATATGGTCGGTGGTTTTTCTTATGAAGTAAGGCTTATAATTCTCATTTTACGGAAAGAGAAACTGAGGCTCAGGGAGGTGAAATAACTGGCCAAAAGGTCACAAAGATAGGATGTGACCCAAGTCATTTGACTCCAAGCTTCTGGGCTTGTGTGCTTACTCTACTGAGATGGGAAACATCTAGATTGAGTCTAAGATGAATTTTGTTTCAGAAATAGCAGGGGAATCCATCCAGTGTAGGTTTGATCTCTATTCATCAATTTGTTTCTGAACATCTGCTACATACTGCGTTCTCAGGATGGAGAGGTAGAGGACCTGGTTCCCATTGGCAGGGAGGTCGGAGTCTAGGGGGAAGGTCCTGGCACATAAACAGACCATTACAGCACCACAGGAGGGGGACATGAGCCCAGGGTCCCACGGGGACCCAGAAGAAGAGGTGGGAGGTCCAGGAGCCCCCTCAAAGAAGACAGCCTTGAAGCTGAGTCCTGGAGGACTTGGCCAGGCAAGTGGTGGTGGGGATCATCCAGGCAGAGGGAGCTGTGTGTGCAAAGGCCCCGCATGTGAGAGGACTTGCCCAGTGGGGGAACTGATGAGGGACGTGGTGAGGGGTGCAGTCAGGGGAGCAATGCGCCTTGAAAGGGGCTGTGCCAAGGGGCTTGGAAGTTTGGTAGCAGGAATGTGACATGGGCAGATTTTCATTTTCAGAAGATCCTTCTAGTTCCTGCTGGAGAATGGTGGGAGGAGGCTGAGACTGACAGCAAGGAGGCCAGTCTGGGGGCCTGTAATCCAGCAAGAGAGGCTGGTGACCTACACCAGGGTAACAGCCGTGGAGATGGAGGGAGGCGGGGGACGGACTGGAACTGTTTACAGAAGGTAGAGCTGACAGCGCTGGGCACAGATTGTCTGTGAGGAAAGAGTCTGCGGTGACCCTGAGTCCTGGCTTGGCAACCGGGTGGATGGAATGGTGCGTGATCCTTAGACTTCATCAGCACTTTCACATCTACCATTTCAGAAGGAAGGCGCTCCGTGTTCCAGACATTCCGCCTTGTTCTCGGAGTCTGGAGGGCTCCCCTGCACCTTGGACATGTGAAGGCCGTGCCTCTAGGGTACCTTTCTCTTTCCTGCGCTCTTCTCTGTCTCAGAGAGCAGATGCTCAGGAGAGGGGACCTTTGCTGCATAGGGTGTCTGGGGGGGGACATTCTGCTTGTCTTCCCAACATCCATTCCCCTCCTCTTGGTGACCATACTTTTTCATGCAGCCCGTGGACTTTGGGGAAAGCTAACCCCATGCCTGGACGTAGGGGCGGGATGTGGAGTTCAGGCCTAAGCTAACCTGTATAATTGAATTTCTTGGCTTGTGTCTTAGTCTTCTAGGCCAGATGATTACCTCACAAATTACCGTGAACTTGGTTGCTTAAGACAACAGAAATTGATTTTCTCACAGTTCTGGAGTCCAGAAATTCAAAGTCAAGTTACCAGCAGGACTGTGCTCCCTCCAGAGGCCCCAGGGGAGGTTCCGTGCCTTGACTCTTTCAGCTTCTGCTGGCTGCCAGCACTCCTTGGGTTGCAGCTGCTCACTCTGACCCCTGCCTCATCTTCACGTGGCTTTCCTCTCCATGTCTGTCTTCTCCTCTTCTTCCTTTTCCTTTTTTTTTTTTGGAGATTTTATTTTTCCTTTTTCTCCCCAAAGCCCCCGGTACATAGTTGCACATTTTAGTTGTGGGTCCTTCTAGTTGCGGCATGTGGGACGCTGCCTCATGTTGGCGTCATAAGCGGTGCCGTGTCCGCGCCCAGGATCCGAACCGGTGAAATCCTGGGCCTCTGAAGCGGAGCGTGTGAACTTAACCACTTGGCCACGGGGCCAGCCCCTGTCTTCTCCTCTTCTGCCTCTTATAAGGATACATGTCATTGGATTTAGGGCCCACCTGGATAATCAAGGGTGATTCCCCTCTCAAGATCCTTAACTTAATTGCATCCACAAAGACCCTTTTTCCAAATAAGGTCACATTCACAGGTTCCAGGGGTTAGGAGGGAGACGCCTTTTTTTGGGGTTGCCATTCAACCCACTACAGCCCCTGTGGATGGCATGATGGAAATCGCGAGCATGATGACATCAGGGAGCTCGTGTCAACCAACCCAGAAGCCTGCCTGTTTTAGGACTTCCAGTTCTGTAATCCAATAAATCCTCCATATTGCTTTAAGCGAATTTGACACGGTTTTTTCCGTGTCGCTTGCTACTGAACGCGCCCTGATATGTGTGTGCATCTGGAGTCCTGCACGCGGGCAGTTGGGTGTGGGGGAGAGCTCGTGGCAATCAGAATCCTCCTCTGCTGGGCCCTAGTGCTGATACTCTGTGTGACCTTGAGCAAGCCGCAGCCTTGCTGACCATTGGTTTGCATATATAAATGGGGCCCTTGTCCCTGCATAAGGCTCTTCAAAATGGAAGCCACTGTGGTTTGTGTTGTTATGGCCGCTGCATTCCAAGAAAGACGTAATAGAAGTGGAAGAGGGCCAACAGAGTGATGAAGGGCTTTTACCACGAGGGCATGCTCCACCGTTAGAATCATTCGGCCCGGAAAGACGGAGGCTGAGGAGGGGCCGTAATTGAAGTCCTTTATATATGTGATAAGGCACATCGACAAGGCAGAACAGACTTGTTCATCAAATCCCAGGTGCCTTAGAAGCCCAGCAGAAGTTGTTTCAGGGCAAACAATAGAAAGTGCTCCCTTACACGGTGGAGAGGTGAACTTGAGGCACTTGGCCAGCTTGGCGTCAGGCACCTGGAGTTGGGGAGCTCTGGGTTCCTCTCCTGGCCCCAGCTGTGTGATTGCGAGCAATCCTCTTTTCTCCCCGAGTCTCAGATTGCTTGTTGATAAATGAGGGACAATAAACCTGGTAATAAACAAGGAGTGAACTTCCGCAGACTAACCACTGCTCTGCCCACTCACCAGCACTGACACCCATGTGATCACTTCCTGCTTGCTTCCACAGGTGGACTAACTGCAGATCCCCTGCTCCTGCACTCGATCTCATCTGCTCTCCCTTGCTCAAGGACCACTTAAGCAATCCTCTCCTACCTTTCCTGCGTCATCATCTATTTCTCCCTGGCCGCAAGATCATTCTCATGTGCAGAAAAACCACTGTCATTTCTCCATCTGAAAACAACCCTCCCTTGACCTGCCTTCGTCCTCTGGCTCCTGCCCACTTTCTCAGCTCCACCTTGCAGCAAAACTCCTTGCAAGAATTGTCTATACTTATTTCTTCTAGCTCAACTAATCCTTACAAAATGAGCACATTCATATCTCTACCATCTAGGTTTACAAAAAAAGAACAAGGAATATGACCAGCACCCCAGAAGCCTTGTCCTCCTCCCAGTCACCCACCCCTCTCTCTCTCCACCCCAAAGTAACCACTGTCCTGACTTACAACACCATAGGTTTGTTTTTTCCTTTTTATTTTATTGTGGTGAAATACATACAACATAAAATTTACCATTTTAAAGCATACAATTCAGTGCATTTAGTATACTCACAATGTTGTGCAACCATTGCCATTAATTAGTTCCAGAATATTTTCATCACTTCAAAAGGAAACCCCATACCTGATCGCCGTCCCTCCCCATTCCCCATCCTCCTCAGCCCCTGGCACCCACGAATATGCCTTTTGTCTCTATGGAGTTGCCTATTTTGGACATTTCGTATGAATGGAATCATGCAATATATGGCCTTTTGTGACTGGCCTCTCTCACTTAGCATAATGTCTTCAAGCTGCATCCATGTTGTAGCATGTATCAGAACTTTGTTCTTTTTTATGGCTTTATAATATTTCATGGTGTGGCTATACCACACTTCTTCACCCATTCCTCAGCTGATGGACACTGGGTTGTTTCCATCTTTGGCTGCTATGAACATTTGTGTACGAGTTTTTGTTTGAACACCACTTTTATCTATTTTTAAACTTTAAATTAGCCATGTGATTTATTCATTTTCTGTCCGACTTTATACTCAAGATTATATTCTATAATGTGAGATTCATCCACATTATTGCATAGCAGTAGCTTGCTTATTTGCCTTACTGGACAATATGTCATTATGTGACTGTGTCACCATTTATCTCATCTATTTTTGATGGGTTATGTCCAGTTATGGGTTATTGTGAGGAATGCTGCCATGGATGTTTTCATTCATGTCCTTTGGTGAATACACCTACATACAGATTGCTGTTAGACATGTATGTAGGAATGGAATCGCAGGGTCATAAATGATGCACGTTTAGCTTTAGGAGATAATGCCAAAGGGTTTTCCAAGATTATTCCAATTTCACTCCCCAGGAGTGGAGCACCCTGGTTACTCCACATCCTCACCAACCCTTGACATTTCCCCATGAATGTTCAAGAGATGTCTCAAACTCAGCAAGTCCCAAACTTAGCATCTTATGTTCTCCTGTAGTAAACCTGTTCGCTAGTCAGTGGATGGCACCTTTGTCCTTCCAATTGCTCAGGAACTTATTTGGCTCTTCCTCCCAACACACCCAAAATATGACCTCATCCCTTATCCTGCTCCCATCCTTGCTGGAGCCACTACTGTTTTTCACCTAGATTGCTGGAATGGCTTCCTATTTGGTCTTCCAGCCTCCATTCTGCACAGTCTTACCACAGCAGCCAGGGTGATTTTTTTTTTTTAATTGTGGTAAAATAGAGGCTGGCCCAGTGGCATAGTGATTAAGTTTGTGTGCTCTGTTTTGGCGGCCTGGGGTTCAGGGGTTCAGATCCCAGGCACAGACCTACACACCGCTAATCAAGCCATGCTGTGGAAATGTCCGCATATAAAGTAGAGGAAGACAGATGTTAGCTCAGTGACAATCTTCCTCAAGCAAAAAGAGGAAGATTGGCAACAGATGTGCACTCAGGGCCAATCTTCCTCACACACACACACACAAATTGTGGCAAAATATATGTAACATCAAATTTACCATTTTAATGTGTACAGTTCAGTGGCATTAAGTACATTCACACTCTTGTACAACCATCACCACAGGGTGATCTTTCAATACGTAAGTCAGATCATCTTACTGCTCTGCTCCAACTCCTCCAGTGGCTCTGGGTTTCAGAGGAAGTGTTCAGGGTTTCACAATAGCACACCGGGCCTTGTCCAGTCTGGTCTCCTGTTACTTCTGTGACTTCATCTCCTTCTACTTCAGGTTGGCTGCTTCCACTCCAGCCCCTTCGGCCTTCTTGTGCTCCTGGAACAAGCTAGGCAAGACCCTGCCTTAGGGCCTCTGAGTTGGCTCTTGCCTCTGCTTGCCTGGAATGCTCTGCCCCCAGATAATCTTCTGGCTAATTCTCTTGCCCCCTTAAAGCTTTGCTCAATTGGCTTGAGGACTTTTGCCCACTATCTGTGAATTTAAATATAAGAGCTGGCTTGTGGTTAAAGATTTCTTAGGGTAGAAGGTTTTTCTTTCCACCCACTTCCAATGTTTAATGTGAGCGATTTTCCTTGCTCCTCCACCTTGTCCGGGCCAGGGTCTGTCTCCTCTGTCATGCTGTCTATGAGGCCTTAGAAACTGAGTCAAGATCACTTGGCTCTGGGTATTTCCTCAGGGAGAAAGCCAGCTTCCACATCCTCTCCGGGTTCCTCCTTTCCTTTCCTTTTTGGCCTATGACTTCTTAACCCTTTCGACCAGCTCACCTGATGCCTTTAAAGGACTGAAAACATCTTCTCCCGCATTTTTAACGTTTCAGCAGGAAGTAGTTCAGAGTGTCTAGTCTGGTCTATTGCCAGAAACAGAAGTCCATGCAGTAGCAGCTTTAGGAAGGCAGCACGTTATGGGAGATAAGACCGGAGTTTGGGAATCCTTGGTCCCAGTCCCAGCCCTGCCTTCAACCAGCTGCGATGTGGACACGTCGCACAGACCCTCTGGGCCTCAGCTTCTTACCTGGTAAAAATAAGGGCTTAGGGGTGGGCGGCCTCAAAGATGGTGATTCCACATGACTGAAGACTGTCTCTAATGGAGCTCATGACCATGAGGGGTGAAGGCTCCCATTTCAAACGGCCTCTCTGTATTCTCCCAGTGATCTGCCAGGCCCTGAGTCTGGTTCAGAAGAAGGGATGGCAAACGTAGAATGTCAATGGTAACAAATATGAGGTAAAGAGCAATTAGTCAATTCCTCAACGATCTGGGAGGCGGCAGGGAAGAGGCTGACATTACACATAGGATAAGGGTCTCTGTTTCTGGGTAGGTGGGTGGGACAAGAGCATGGCCATGGTAAGTCTGTGGGTGAGGATCTGCCGTTGTGCTGGTAACTTGGGGCCCCCTGAAAAGAAGGCCCTGAAGATAGAGGCTTCGGACCTGGCCAACATCCCCCTCCCTCCTCCTCCCCTCCTTGCCTCCTTCTTTCAGTCCCTAAGTCCCTTTTAGCTTTTGTTTTATATATGTGTGTGTATATATATATATATATAAAATTTTATATTTTGTAATTTTATGTGTAATTATATGTATTTTCTTTTTACTGTATTTTTTATATATAATTTTAACTAAAAGACTTTCTTTTTAGATTTCCAGAAAAATTGAGAAGATAGTACAGAGAGTTCTCATATACCCCACACCTAGCTCCCCCATTAACATCTTACATTGTACGATACATTTGTTATAATTAATGAAGCAATATCGATACACGATGATTAACTAAAGTCTATAGTTTATTTAGATTTCCTTAGGTTTTACATAATGTCTCTGTCTTTTCCAGGATCCCGTCAGGATACCACATTTATATTTAACTGTCATTTTTAGGATCCTCTTGGCTGCTGCGGCAGTTTCTGAGAATTTTCTTGTCTTTTTTTGGTTTGACTTTTTAAGATTGTGGTAAAACATAAAATTTACCATGTTAACCTTTTTTAAGTGCACATTCCAGTGGCATCACTGTCATTTTGTTGTATAATCATCACCACTGTCATCTTCAGAATTTTTTCATCCTCCTAAACGGAAGCTCTGTACCCATTAAATGACAAGTCCCCGTTTCCCCTCCCCCAGCCCCTGGTAACCTCCATCCTACTTTCTCTGTGAGTTTGACTATTCTAGGCACCTCATATAGGTGGACTCATACCGTACTTGTCCTTTAGTGACTTTTCTTGTTTTTGTTGACCTTGACAGTTTGGAGGAGTACTGTAGGAATTCTGTAGGGTGGGCTGCTATTGGAATCTGTCTCATGTTTTTCTCCTGATAAGACTGGGTAGTTGATGTTTATTTGTTATTCTATGCCAAACAAGATGCTCGGCGCGGAGGACTCAGAGAGAAAAGTATATGCTATTTTACAGATGACACTGAATCTCAGAGAATTTTAATTTCTCGCCCAGGGTCATACAGTCAGTCCGTGGCAAAGATGGGATTGGAACGCATCCTTTGGACTTCAGACCTGCAGTTTCTCCTCCACACTCCCTTTCTCTGGGCCAACCAGAGCCTGTGCCCCTACCTTCTTCTTGGGGCGTTCACCATCAGTGGGGCTTGCTCAGAGCTGGGCAGGCGGCCAGGTGCTGGGCAAGCTCCACTTAACAAGCAGCAGCTCCCCACTCCGATTTTTCTCAAAATTTTTTTAATTGAAATATTTTATATATATACACGTATATACACGAGTGTCTATAATGCATGGAGTCAGTTTAAAGAATTATAATAAAAATGAATACCCACATACCCAGCACCTAACTTCACAATGCTTTCAATACTTTTAAACCCCCCGTGTGCCTCCTTCAAATCCCACCCTTTCCCCTCGCCCTTTGCAGAAATCACCATCCTGAATTTCGTGTTTGTCATTCCCTTGCTTGTATAGTTTTACCACAGAGGCATACGTCCCTAATCAACATGTTGTTTAGTCTGGAGTGTTTTCTGGACTTCTGTTAAATGAAATCACGCAATATGTGTTAGATTGTGACTTGCTCTATTTGTTCAACATTTTGTTTAGGGGATTCACTCATGAAGGTGTAGCTTATCCATTTTTACGGCCATATAGTATTCCATTGTACGAATAGAGTATATATTTTTAAATCCATTTTCACATCCATGGGTGTTGGGGCTATTTGCAGTTTTTGTTTTTACGAACAGTGCTGCTATGGACATTGTGGGGCGCACGTGGTGGGAGAGTTTCTCTGAGACGTTACGACAGTAGAATTACCAGGTCACAGAGGATGTGCTGACTGGCTAACGCCAAACCGTTTTCCAGGGACTGGGGTCCAGCAGGATATGAGGGTTCCCAACACTCCATACCCCCAGAGCTCTCTTTGGTGCTGGTCTGTCCTCCCCTCGGCTTTGTCCGCGTCTCAGAGGCCCCTTGGCTATGCTCGGGCCTCTCTTGGCCTCTTGCCTGAGTACCTCTGGTTTGGTCACCCCAGGCTGACCTGGACTTCCTGCTTCCCTGAGAGTTTGAGCCCTTGCTCATATTGTTGGCTCAGCCTCTGGCTCCAGACACAGAGCTCCAGCCTTATCCTGGATTCTGGGTCTCAGCAGGGCCGTATGGCTCCTGGGGGTCAAGGAGGTTAGACATCACTTTCTCTTGCCAAGCCAGGTGGCAATGGAATTTTCCACCACAGAGGAGTAGGCAGTGTCATCTCCCCATAGCCCCCAGAACCAGGAATCCTTACAGAGAGCTTTAATGGCTTTTCTTGAAAATTTCGGCAGGTCAGACCAGCGCTGTCAGCGCTGGGAGGGGGACGTGACATTTGTGCTGGCCCTAGGCCAGGTCACACGGACATCTCTGTGTACAGCGCCAGCTCATCCAGCCTGGGGCCTCAGGTGTGGAGTGTGCACAGAGCTGGCCCCGTGCAGCCAAGGCAGCCCTGGGAGCCCACCTCCCATTGCATTCACCTCCCTACCAGATGCTTCTTTTTTGACAGTTGCTGCACCACGGATGGTGCCCCGTATCCGAGGTTCAGGGTGTCTGGGTTTTGCTTGTTGTGGGAAGGCACGACAGTGCCATGGTTACCAATGCAGGCCGACCTGGATTAGAATCCTGGTTCTACCTCTTATCAGCTGTGGTCACTTGTGCTGGTAACTTAACCTCCCTTAGCCGCTGTTTCTCCCTTGTCAAATGAGGACACCATCTACATCTCCAGGGTTATGAAGTGAGAGAATGTGCATTAAACATTAGCGCTCTCCCTGGCACAACCTGGGCCCCGAGAACTGTCTTGGGTAGTTACTGTGACATGGTGGAAAGAACTGGGTTTGAAGCTAGAAGGACCTGGGTTTGAATCCTGCTGCTGTCACCTCTAAGTTGTGTCCTTTAGCCTCTCTGAGCCTCACTGTTCCCCATCAGCAAAATGGTAATAAGAATTTCTACTTCACTGGATTCATTGAACTAAAATACATAAATAGCTTGGCAGACAGTGGTTGCTTAATAAATCTCAGTGACTGTCACTATTATATGAGATGAAAGCGCTTTATTTTCAATAAAGGGAAATAGAGACGCAGCGACATAGACAGTAATCATTTCTGTGGAACAGCCCAGAATTCAAATTTTTAAGAATTTATAAATATATTATTTAAAAAAAGAATGCATTATACATCTTGGAAAAGAGAAAAGGAGAAAAAACACAAAAACTCCCCCAGGATCTCACCACTTGAACACAAACACTGCAAGCATGTTGGTGTCCTTCTTTCCAGAGTTGTTTCACATGCATTTTATTAAGAGGTTGTAATGTAGGACATACATATTTTCTGTATTCTTTTTCCTTTACCTAATGCTGTGTTGTAAACATTCTCCCATGTTGCTGCATGCTATTTGTAATTGTAATTTTTATGGTTGCATACCACTCTTAACTAAGACGTTTATGCATAAAACTTCCTCAGTCTTTCAGGTTTTTTCCTTAGGATTCCAGAAGTCAAATTACTGGGTCATAAGGGGTAAACACTTTTTGCAGCTTCAGATTCATGTAGCCAAATTACTTTCCAAAAAGGTGGTATCAATTTGCAATGCAGTGATGTCTGATAAAGCTCATCCAACCGCATATTCATTGGTACTGGGTATTATAAATTCAGTTTGCTTTTAGCTGATTTATGAACTATATCTCGTTTTCATCGGCAGCAGTTGCCAAGCCGGAAAAAGTAAAAAGGAGTTAAGAAACCACAACAAGCTTCATTAATGCAGAATCATGGAGTTGAAAAGACCTTGAGTGGTGTATTAACTTCTTGTCTCCTTTGAGTCCAAATACCTTCTGTATTTGGACTATACAGATGGATGGATACTATATTTTGACATAATGTTTAAAAGTTTATTTTTTCTATTATAAGAGTAAAATGCGATTATTAAAGACATTTTGAAAACTACAGAAAAACTTGAAAGATAAATCATTCCTAGTCCTAAGGTTAACATTTTAGCACATTTTCTCATTTTCTTCCAGTTTTTTCTCTCTAAACACTTTTCCCCCTGTTACATAACTGTGAATATACTATATGACAAATTTTTAACTTATCTTCTTTCACTTAACATTATAATATAGGTATTTATCTATATAACTGTAAACATATATAGACATCGTTTTTATAGCCATGTGTTATTTTTGTTTTTTTTTTAAAGGAAATACATAGTCATGATTTTAAAAATTCAAGTAGTGCAGGGTATACGATGTAGTGTCTTTGCCTTGATCTCAGTCATCCTCCCCAGGGGAACCATTGTCATCACTTTCTTGTGTATCCTGAGCAATTCTATGCCTATTCAAATGTAAATGGACTTTTCTACACAAATAATAGAATACCAGACATGCTGTTTTGCATCTTGCTTTCTTGTCTTTTTCACTTACTATATCTTGGAAGTCATCCCACAAAAGCACGCATGGTTTTGACACGGTCTTTTTAACAGCTGTGGTATATATTACGCAGATGAGCCATACTGGACTGTCCAGTCTCCTACGGACAACTATTCCTTCCTCTTGTTCTATAGACAGTTTTTTAAGCAATAGGCTTCCCCTTCGTGCACGTGTCAGTAAATTCCTAACAAATGAATAAATTCCTAACGGTGAAATTTTGCTAGGTCAGCAGATGCATTTTAAAATTTACACTTTCAATTTTGATAGACACCATCACACTGCCCTCTGTAGGAGTTGTACCAATTTAATCTTGACCCAATAACATATAAAACTGCCTGTTTTTCCCCACCATCGCCAACAGGAGTGTTAACAATGTCTTTGACCTTTGACAAACTGAAAGGTAAAAATAGTATTTCAATTTTGTTTAACATAAATTTTTCTTATAAGAAAGGCTAAATAATCTTTCAAAGCCACTTATATTTTGTTTTCTGTGAGCTGACTAGACATAATTTTTAATCGCTGAAAAATATCCCATGGAGAGGATTTACCATAATGTGTCTAATCACTCCTTTATATTGTTTCTAAATTTTCACTTTTATAAATAATACCGTGGTGAATAACTTCTTTTGCATAAGGCGTCTTCGGGATTTTATATTCTTTCCTTAGAATGGTTTCTTGGAAATGCAATTTATGGGTCAACGTGTATTGGTGTTTTAAAGACATGATGGCCAAATTGCTCTTGGAAAAGTTGATACTGGTTTACAACCCACCAGCAATGTACACTATGCCCAGTTCACTCTCCCATTGCCAGCACTGGCTTACCATATTTAAAGGATCTCCCAGGACGCAGCTTCTGTAGATTTATTTTGTGCTGTAATCCAGTGTTCGCCTAAGCTTTAAAGCCAGGGACTTTCCCCTTTGTATCACAAACCAAATCCTTCCTGTCAAATTGGGGCCCAGCTTTGTTCTGGAAGAACTTAGAGTTCTGCATCAGAGATATCAATGTCTATTTTTTTTTTCCTTTGTAAAACCCCATGGCCAAGTTTGTATGAATCATTGTAGCAGAAAAACATTGTTGCTGTTCCAAGAAGCGCTCAAATGCTTCCCTACTGGATTACCAACGGGAATGGATTACAGTACCTATGGCCCTGGAGGTTCGGGGCAGCACAGGACGTGGGGCTCCGTCTAGGGAGGTGCCCTCTGAGTCACGCTCGCTAGGATGTGGAAAGTCAGTGAGGGTGGTCCTGCGGAAGGCATCCTGTGCGCTGGGCTGCATCAGAGCAGGTGTCTCCTGGAAGAGTAGACATTTGTTTTTATCTGCTCAACATCTCTTTCCTCTTCTGGTAAAAGGGGCTTCTCTTACTCTGGCAAACGAGTGCATCGTGACCTAGCCCTGGCCTACGAGAATTTCCTTTCCTCTTGGCCAGAGTGACTGACTCATGAGCAGACACTTGACCCGAGAAGGACCAGTCATAGTCCTTCTTGAAATTTGACATACGGATCCTGGCAGGAAAAAACTGTTTTCCCATGAAGTTGGGTAAACTGGGATAATTTAGGCTTAAGGCTGCTGGTGGTCCTCATTCCCTCCATGTGGAAAATGATGGCTGCAATAGCGGCCCGGGAATATGGAGCTAAGAACAGACACACAGGCATGAGGAAGGAGAGGTGGAAAGAGATTCCTTCCACGGCAGCCGTAGGAGTGCACGTGTGAACTGCATTTCTTTCTGCACTTACAATAGAAAAACTCTAGTTCGCCCGGAGACGTCAGGTATTAATTTTAGACTTGCATCTAAGAGGTGAGCACAGAGAGTTCTAGAGAGAGGGAGCTGAGGGTTGATTGGCTCTAGAGGGAAATATTAGTTGTCAAACGTCTCAGTGGTTTGAGATGATAGGATGGAGTAGGGTAAGAATTTGTGCCTGGGAATATGAGAAGCAAGTTAGGAAGTGCGGAGCCAGAGAAGCTAAGGGAGTCTATGGCATTCGTCTGGGCACAAGATGATCTTGGGCCACGTTTGCGGTGGGAATGGGGAATGGTGAGGAAGCAAACAACGGTTTCAAGGAGAATTGCAAAGGAAGAATCCACAGGATGTGGTGACTGATTGGCTAACTGTATCAGTCTGCTCGGGCTGCCATAACAAAATACCACAGAAATTTATCTTCTCACAGTTCTGGAGGCTGGAAGTCCCAGGTCAAGGTACCAGCAGTGTTGGTTCCCGGTGCGGCCTCTCTCTTCAGCTTGCAGGCAGCGCCTTCTCGCTGTGTGCTCGCTGGCCTTTTCTCTGTGCATGCGTGGAGAGAGCAAGCTCTAGCTGATAGACACCAGCCCTATGAGAACAGGGCCCTGCCCTTATGACCTCGTTTAACCTTAATTACCTTCTTAAAGGTCTTGTCTCCAAATACAGTTACATTGGGGGTTAGAGCTTCAACATGAATTTTAGGGGGACACAATTCAGTCCATAACACGAAACAAGTAGAAATATGTCTTTGGGATTGGATGATTCATTTGTTTGGGTGTATTCTTTCTTATGCTTTAAAAAGATATTTGTAGTCATAGGTACCTGCTTGGTTAGCCAACCAGCTGCAAGCCTTATCCCTCCTTCCTTTGCCAAGATCACTGTAACCGTTGCTTTCTTCCTGCCAACACCTGCCTTAAGGCCGGACCATCGTGTGCCAGGGGCTTCCTCACTGGTCCCTTGGTCACTTGCCACTATTTGTGCCCAGTCCATCCACCCAACACAGAGGAGACAAATGGATCTTCATGTCATTCCTCTACCTTAACATTAACTGGAGGATAAAGTCCAGACTCTTCAGCTAGGCATCGGAAGTCTTGCACGATCCCGTATTAACCTAACTTGGATATCACTCACCTACTCTGTTTCTATATGAGCCTTTTCTAGAGTCTGACATGCCCGTCACTGTCCTTGCAACGTGCCCTGTTGGCCCCAGCTTGTTAATTTTACATCCTCTAGATGTCCTTCGTGATTGTCTAGTTTTACCCAGGTTGGGTTGTCAAAACATACCTATGAGCATATTTGACTTTCCTGTTAGACCATGATGTCCCTGTAGGTAAGGATTATGACTGACTCACTTCTGTAACTTAGGTGCTGGCACACAGCCCAACGTGTAGACCCAGACACACCCAAGTTTATTCAGATTGAAATCCTGGCTCTGTCACGTACAAACTATATGACCCTGGACAAGTTGCTTAACATCAAGCCTCAGTTTCCTCATCTGTAAAATTGGGAAAATAATAGCACCTAATTCATGTGGCTATTGTGTATAACGTGTGCCATGTATGGTTACATGTAAAAGTCACCTCACACGGACCCGGGACATGAGTGCTTAATAAATCTTGCCGGTTTTGGTGATGATGATGATTAGCACTCTGGAAATGTTTGTTGAATGAATTTCAGACTTTGCTCATACACAGACAGAAAGGAGCAAAGGCTTTTCTTTCTCCTTCTCATGATCCCTAACTTCCTTTCTAGAACATTCTGCCACGCCTGCCCATCTTCCAGCCCTGACTCAACACAGCCAGAGGAGAAGCCTTGAATGCTTGGGTTTCCCTCTTGGCCACTTGAGTAGTTTTGCCCTTAGGATCAGTACCTTCTTCCCAGGAGCCAGCTTCATGGGGTTTGATTGACATTTCCAAATAGGCCACCCTGACTCACGTGGGTTGGTGTCCTCTGAGAGAGCCAGCAGGAGCCAGAAACGGGTTCCCTGTCCACAGACAGGGCCACCATCATAGGCCTGCCCCTAATGTCGGAGGAGCCCAAGACAAGAATATAAAAGGAGACCCACATACTATCTATGCAAATATTTAAAAGCTATGAATTAAACTAATAAAGTGTTAAATAAAATGTGTTCCACCATCCTTCCTTGATGACTATACCCTTAGAGTCACAAGATTACAAAAAAAGTGTATACTTATGTATTTTGTGTTACTGAAGTTGGCAAAACAGTAAATATGACCGAATTTAATCATAATTGTGTCTGTCTGGATGCTCTGTAGATGGAGCAGCAATGCTTGAAAGACTATAATAAAAACATCAAAAATTAAAATTGTCATTATATATGTTAGAGTTAATTTTGAACATTTTAGAAGAAAAGTATATTAAAATTAAAAGAAATCCATGAATCTCCTCATTCGTTTAGACCTTCTTTAATGTTTTTCAAAAGAGTTTTATAATTTTATAATAAAGCACTTACATAGCTTTTGCTAGATTTATTCATTTCGGTTTATATTTTTGACATGATTATCTTTCTAAAAATTACTTTTTTACTTGTTGCTGATTGTAGAAATTCACTGATCTTTGTAGATTGATTTTTTTATTCAGCAACCTTGCTAAACTGTCTTATTAAAACTAATAATTTCTCTATACATTTTTGTGTTTTCCGTGTAGCCAACAATATAGATGAAAAATGAATGTTTTATTTCTTTTTTCCAATCCTTATACATTTATTTCTCTTCTCTTCCTCCAATACAGCATTGAATGAAAATATAAGCAGGCATGCTTTTTTGGTCTCAAAGGGAGAACGGTCAATGTTTCAATATTAAATGGGATTTTTGTTGTCGATTTCTTGTAGATACACTTTAGATGTTTAAGGAAATTCTACTTCTAGCTTTCTAAGGATCTATTTGTATGTATATTTTTATCATGTATGGATATCAAAATTTATCAAAAATTTTTTACTTTACTGAGATGATCATGTGACTTTTCTCCTTTAATCTGTGTGAGTTATATGAACTGGTTTTCTAACATTAAAACAATCTTGTATTCTTGCAATAAGGTCAACTTGGTCATGATACTTTTATATGTTTCTGGAATTAGTCTTCTAATTATTTAAAAAGAGTTTTGCATCTATGTTCATTAGTGAAATTGTCTCATAATTTTTCTTTTGTGCACTGTCCTTGTCAGTTTTGGTATTAATTTTATACTAGACTCGTAAAATGAATTGGGGAATGTGTCCTCCTTTAATGTGAAAGAGTTTGTGGCATATTGGAGTTATTTGTTCTTTGAATGGTTGATAGAAGTTACTAGTGAAACTGGACCTGGTATTTTCTTTGTGTTGAGATTTTCAACTACTGATTCAATTTCTTTTTTATTATTATTATTTTTTATTTATTTATTTTTTTTGAGGAAGATTAGCCCTGAGCTAACATCTGTGGCCAATCCTCCTCTTTTTGCTGAGGAATACTGGCCCTGAGCTAACATCCGTGCCCATCTTCCTCTACTTTATATGTGGGACGCCTACCACAGCATGGCTTGCCAAGTGGTGCCATGTCCGCACCCGGGATCCGAAGTGGCGAACTTGGGGCTGCCGAAGCGGAACATGGGCACTTAACCGCTGTGCCACCAGGCTGACCCTGATTCAATTTCTTTAATGGTTATAGGATTATTAAGCTTTTTAATTTCTTCTTGGGTTGACTTATTTTTCTAGGAATTTGTCCAGGTATTTCTAAGTTTTCAGATTTATTAGCACCAAATTGTTTACAATCTCCATCTTTTCAATTGATGCGGCATCTGCAGTTATACACCATTTTTCATTCCTGACATTATGCCTTCTGTTATTTTTTCTTGATCAATCTTGCTTTGTTAGTTAGTATTATTAGGTTTGTTACTACTATTAACTTTTAAAAGAACCAAATTTTGGTTGTGTTGATCCTTTTATGTATGTTTATTTTCTATTTAATTATTCTGGCTCTTATTTTTATTATTTTCTTCCTTACAAATTTCTTTGGGTTTGTTCTATTATTAGTTTTTCTATTTTTTTTACTTATTATATAATAAAAGCATATGAAAGTATACATTTGCCACCAGCACAGTAATGCTTTAGATAAACTCTATAAGTTTTAACATATAGCACTGTTGTCAAATTCTAAATATTTTTAAATTTCCACTCATTTATTATTTAACCCATGACTTTTAAACATGTTTTTTCCCCCATAATTGGTTTCAAATTTAATTGTACTGGGATCAGAAAAAGTGGTCTTTAGGATACCAATCTTTTGAAATTTGTTGAGACCTAAAGGTAATTAAATTTCTTAAATGTTCCATGTATTTCTGAAAAAAATGTCTATCCTAAAATCGTTGGGTCCAGGGGTATATCTAACTTTAAAAAGTTAAACATCTTATATATAAGAAAACTTCCAAACTTCTCCAGAGAGGTTGTACCATTTTACATTTTCACCAGCATCATGTGTGAGTCCTAGTTCCTCCAAATCCTTGCCAACACTTGGGACACTCAGTCTTTGTAATTTTAACCATTCTAATGGTGTATAGTGGTAGCTGATTGTGTGGGGTTTTTTTGCTGAGGAAGATTGGCCCTGAGCTAACATTCATTGCCAATCTTCCTCTATTTTGTATGTGGGTCATTGCCACAGCATGGCTGCTGACAAGTAGTGTAGGTCCCTGCCCAGGAACCAAACCCAGGCCACCAAAATGGAGTGTGCTGAACTTAACCAGTGGGCCATGGGCCAGCCCCTAATTGTGGTTTGGACTTGAACTTGCCTAATGACCGATGATGTTGAGCAACTTTTCATGTGCTTTTTTGCCATGTATATATCTTCTTTGGTATGGTGTCTTCAAATCTTTTGCCCATTTTCTAACTCCATTGTTTTCTTATTATTGAGTTATAAGAGCTCTTTATATATTCTGGGTATAAATTCTAGATATATATTCTATATACAATATATTCTTATTATATATATATTCTTTATATATTCTAGACACAAGAACTTCGTAGAATTTTGTCAAATATATTTTTTTGCAAATATTTTGTCCCAGTCTTGCCTCCACTGTGGCCATGTGACTAGTTCTCATCAATGACATGTGAGGGGAAGTGATGTGTACTGTTCATGGGTCAACTTTTAAGAAGTAATGAAGCTTCTCCACTTTTTTGTTATCTTTCCATTGGCTGTAAAGGGGCCCCAGGGGATGGCAGAGCCACAAGATCGAAGGAGCTGGGGTCCCTGAGTCACCACATGGAGAAAAGCTGCCTGTCCACTGGGAACACTGAAATCAACTGTAGTGAGAAATAACTTTCCATTGTGTTAAGTCACTGACCTTCTGGAGGTCACATGTTACAGCAACTAGCGTTCTCCTAACTAATATAACATACCTGCCTTCTCTGATAGGGTTGGAGGCTAAAAATGAGTTTCTCATCTGAATGATCTAAGTAACTTCAACAAATTTTTGTGCGAAGTTGCCGTCTGAAACTATTTCCAGAATCTGTCCTTCTAACCAGGTCAAGTTATTTGTTAGGGAATGACTGATAATATGGTTTGGGAAAATACTTATGGAAACCTTTTATTAAGGCTTTCAAGTGTTTCTTCATAACATTAAGATAATTTTGATGAGTTCTTCACCTGAGTTCACAACCGGGTCCACAGTGGAAAGGTTTTCGGTATTTGTTCTTTGGTTGGATCAGCGAAGTTGCTTCTGGGGCCTTCGGAGGGCTGTGTCTGATATGGCCTCCATTTAGTGAGCCAAGCACTTTGCATGGCCTCTCTCTCAGGCCTCAGACACCATCAGGAGGTAGGGAACGTGATTCCCCTTTTAAAGCTAATGAAATTAAGGCTCTGGGAAAGGAAGTCACTTGCTTAAGGTTGTGCTAAGAGTCAACCCTGGGTGGGTCCAGCCCCAGACTTGCACTCTGCTGTCCTGGTGGGTGTCAGACTGAATAGGAGGTCATAGTCCCACGTCATTTTTCCCAGAGCACTTGGTCCGGGGCTCTCTGCAGAGGGACTCAGCCTTCAGCTAGATTGTTCTCATGTCCATGGCCTGTGGCTGCCTCAACAACCAGTTCCTTTTTCCTTTCAGACTTCAACCTGAAACAGAGCTGTGGGTATGTGACAGAATCTCGGCATGGGGAGGACCTGTGTGTGCGTGTGTGTGTGCATGCATGCGCCAATGCCCTGGTGCCATTGTAGAGGACACTTAGACAGACATTAGTCCTCTGTCTTCCTACTCCCCTTCCCCTCCGCCACCATCTGGTGGCCTTACCTTCACATCCACCAGAAGCATGGATGCTTCCTACCCTGGGACGGCAGAGCGTCCCCAGAGAAATCATCTTGCACCTGTGTATTGCCAAAGAAGTTTCTGGAAGCCATTCTTGGGACTTTTCTTCAGAGCCCGTAGCGTCCAAGCACTATGGTTGCAATGAGGTTTTTAAAAAGTTCTGGGAAGAAAAAAAAGAAATGGAGTTATGAGTTTTTTCTTCATTTTCAAAATTTTCTGTAATGTGGTTTTCTTATTTTTATAATTAAAAGTGATGAAAAATGCAATGAATTACACAAGCTGGATGTTGCTTCTCTCTGTGAGAAATACTTGCCAGTAGCTCAGCTTTGCTCCCTGCAAAGTAGTCATACTGCATTGCCAAGGAAGCTTTTAAAAATTAATTTTTTTTTATTGTGGTAAAATATACAAAACATAAAATTTACGATTTTAACATTTAAGTGTCAGTTCAGTGGCATTAAGTACATTTGAATTGTTGTGCAATTATCACCACTCTCCATCTCCAAAACTTTTTCATTATCCCAAACTGAAGCTGCATACCCAGTAAATACTAACTCTCCATTCTCTCCTCCCCCAGCCCTTGGTATCCTTTATTCTACTTTCTATTTCTGTGATTTCACTACTCTAGGTACCTCACGTAAGTGAAATCATACAATACTTTTTTGTGTGTATCTGACTTCACTTAGCATAATGTCTCCAAGTTTCTTCCATGTTGGAGCATGTGTTAGAATTTCCTTCCTTTTTAAGGCTGAATAATATTCCATAATATGTCTATACCACATTTTGTGTATTCATTCATCTGTCGATGGACATTTGGATTGTTTCTGCCTTTTGGCTGTTGCGACTACTGCTGCTGTGAACAGGGGTGTACAAACATCTGTGTGAGTCCCGGCTTTCAATTCTTTTGGGTATAAACCTAGAAGTGGAATTGCTGCCAAGGAGGTTTTTAGAACTCATTTTTGGGACATTCCTGGACGTTATTTTGATTTTCCTCAGCTATGGCCACTCTTTGTCCTTTGAGTGTGGATTTTGAGAAACTTCCAGCAGTTTCAGGGAGGCATCAGAATCAGTTGGTTCCTTACTACGTGTTGGCACGCTGCTGGAGGCTTACCTGTACTATGGCTTCTAAAAAAGTCGTGCTGAGCAGTATGGACACGTACATTCTGGATCAGAGAACTGAGGCAGAAAGCGGGGAAGGGCCTGCATAGTGGTCAAGCTCACATCTGTCTGAGCTCAAAGCCTGTCCTTGGTCTATTACCATGTTCTCTTACTCTGAAGCAATTGATGGGCTACGAAACTGGGGAATACCGTTTTAGATCAAAAAGGTGTGATTATGGACATTGATTAAAAAATATTTATTATAAATTTTCTCCAGTCAAAAAGAAAATAAATTATCACTATCTAAAATTTGGAATATAGAGAAAAGCAGAAAGAAAAAACTTACCCATGGTTCTACTGCTGACTGTCAATCCATTGTATCTTTCTATAAAATGTTTAATAGCATTTCCCCCACAGTTCAGCTGGGCATGGCGTTCACTTGACCATGCCAGGCCAAGAAAAGATAAGCATTTAGCAACCTTAACGAGGCTGTGCCTTTCATTTATAAAGGTTTACGTTGTCAGGAGGTGGGTAGGGGCATGGCAGCCACAGAATAACATTGCTCTGTCTCCCGTCAAGAAAGAACTTGGGAAATCTTCCAGCTGCAAAAAAAGTGGTTAGTTGATAGTCCCCAGCTGCAGCATGTGGGCCAGCTTCACGCTCTTCCGAGGCAGGTCCCAAGCCAATGACGGCATGTGCTGAAGGCCCCAGCACCCACCATTTCTGTCCAATGGGGAATTCCTCTAACGGGCAACTTTGGTTCACTCCCCACTGGGTTGCCCTAGATGTTGCATGATCGGCACTGTGGTCTGAGACGTTACTTACCCTACTTCTCTTCCTTCTCTTGTTCCTTTCACAGGATCGGATCTGCATGGCACTCTGAAGGCTTTCCCTGCCCAGTCCTGCCTCCTCCCCCTTTATCTTTCATACTTATCGCTCCCCAACAAACCCCTCTCTCCTAACTCCAACTCTGCATTTGCTAACTCCTACCTCCAGCATCTGCTTCTTGGAGGACCCAGGTTGACCCAGGTGGTGACTGCGGATGAGAAACTCTGTGCATGTTTCGGAGCTTTTACTTAGTCTTTGAAAAGCTAAGCCTAGAATTCCTACATCAATTAATGTTCAATATACCACCGACTTTGGACTGCACACAGAGCATTAAAATGTTTATAAGAGTTGTATGTTTTCTGTGTAGTTTCCTGAATCAAATAATCTTACGTCTTTTTTAAAAAGTACAAAATTGTAGAATAGTATGGAAGAACTCTGAGAAACCGTAGAGAAAACACTACTTAAATACTGGAGATGAAAGAGAATGCAACATGGAAACCAAACCCTGCGACAACAAAGATGGATGGATGACACTGAAAAATAGGGGAATTATTGGTAACAAGACGACGGTTCTCTAGAAGTCCTGGTTATGAGTAATCAATAAAGTCTGATTAATGTGGAAGAGCATAACAGTAAAAATGCGTTACAGCTGAGCGTCTTGCAGTGCAAGCTCGTGTGAATTAAGCGCTAAACACATAAAATAAATATATGAAACTAGTTGTGTCTGCGGTAACTCACCCCACTGCAGGAGCTTTTAAGAGTTGCTAATAAAATATAACGCTTTTTATCTATCTGACTTCGTGTTTGGAAATGCAACAGAGCGTTTCCAGACGGCCATGCCGCTCTCCTGCACAGTCAGGAAGGCCAGACCATAGTTGTAGTCACACTTTTCCTTTCCACGTAGCCCAGTGAGCAGCTCTTGCAGCTCTGATAGAAGTGTTTTCATCCTGACTACCCATCTGAGGTCTTGCCTGTGACCTCTGCAGCTGCCCGCTGGGAGGCAGAGGCTCCATCCTGCTCCTGTCGTGAGCACCTGGGTCTTGCATCTCTGGGCACAGAGACCACAGCCCTGGGCATTCTCCTCATTGGTCCTTTTACTTCCCTGACACAGAAAACCCCCACTCACGCTCCCTCCTTCCCCTACACCCCAATTAGCCCAAGAACTTTGTCTTTGCTTAGCTTGGGGGTTCTCACCCTGGTTTCCCTTTCACTAATACCCAGTGAACTGCACTCCCGATCACCTAACTCAGAACCTCTGGGGGTGGGACCAGGCAGCAGCATTTTTAAAGCTTCCCCGGTGATAACAGTGTGCAGCCAAGACGAAGACTCCCTGGCTTAGCTAAACCCATGTCCCTGATGGAAGGAGTAGGAAAGGCGCTGTTGGTACAAACTTTGCACCAGACCCATTTCACTGGCCACACCACTGCCCTTGAGGACAGAGTTGCGTCACCCTCATCTTGTCCCATTCGGCCGTGCCTGCCATGGTTCTTTACACGGAGCGGATGCACACAGTCTTGTCCTCAATGAAATCCAAGTTGATTTCTCACAGAGGACCCTTAGATTCAGTCCTCCCCATATTCCCATCCCAACCCTCAAATGAGCCAGATGCATGGAATTTGGAGTAAAAAACCCAGGATCCAGATCTGTCTTTGATAGCAAATGGCCACGTAACCCTGGTCATGGTCCTTAACTCCTATGAGGCTGAGATATTCCATCTGAGGGTGGAAATTGTACTTTTGCTCATTGGTCCTCCTTTATGGGAGCCTGGCACTGGACTAAGACTTGACATGCATCATTTCCAATCCTCTCGACAACCCTGTTAGGTAGATCTTTTGGTTACCTTCTTTTGGATGGGAAAATAGACTCAGGGAACTAAACTAACTTGTTAGGGTCACCAGCTAGTTCCTATCTGCACAGGGAGCTCTGTCTGCTCTTGGTGATCAAGGGGGTGGGCTTTGGGGTGAGACAGACCGGGTTCAAATCCCCGCTCCGCCTCTTGCTAGCTGGATAAGCTTGGGCATGGTATTTAAACTCTCCTATCTTCAATTTCCATTATAACCTTGAGACTTCTCAGTTCTACTCCCCAAACCTCTTTTGGGCAGCCTCCAGCTGGGTGGGAGCTGTGGTCAGGAGAGCGGTGTCAGCAGCAGGCTGCCGCAGCTGCCCAGCCCCACACTCAGGGAGTGAACTTCTACCCTTTTCCCTCTGGAGTTTCCTCCTGGTGGAGAAGCCGGGGAGGAGAACATGTGAGACCATTTGGATAAACAGGCACACAACGCACTAGTCACACAGACTTTGATCAGCCTCAGTGGCAGAAACAACAGGTCTGGGCCGGACCCACGCATTCCCTGGAGTCCGCAGGTTCCAGTTAATCCTTTATCAGGCATGATTCAGATGATATCTCCATGACCTCCACTTATATTGTGGCACAAACTACTCTCAAACTCCTCCCCAGAACTTTTCTGAAAGCAGAGCTAGCTGGACTCTATGTGGCCCCTTCTAGAATGACTGTTTACTTAATTCGCACGTGGCTTTTCTCTTTATAACATCATACCCTGACGTGGGGGGGCCTGTGGCCGGGGCTGCTGGATGTAGGGCATATGCCGTTTTAGCCTTTCCTGAGTCCTGACTCGACTTGGTTAAACTTCCTCTGTGTTCCAGACATTTCTCGGCTCCTCACTTTTGTGGTCACAAAAACATAAACATGCTGATATTTCTCTCCTCTAATGTTCTCTGTTTCTCCACGGGTTCTTCTGGATCTTTACTTCACCCTGAACTCACTGACTTCACTTTCTATTTCTGTCGACTCGTTCTGATAGCCTCCCTTCCTCCCGTATAAGAAATTACTCCCTGTGAGCAATCTAGTCACCCGACACCCACCTCACAGGTGATTGTGAGGAGTAATTGAGAGAAGGTGTGTAAGTGCCAGGCGCACTGTAAATACTTACACAAATTAGCTGTAATTGTGTAAACAACAGCCATCCTGTGTGGTATGAGCTATGAGAGCAGGAAGTACAAAGTACACTAAAAATGCTCAGTAAACTGAGAAACGTTGAATGGTGACTGGTTCCGACTACTGTGTGTCTGGGAGTCCAGCGTCCCCGCCTAATACCTCTATTTACTTATTCGCTAAACATTTGTTGAGATCAGCGGTGGCCATTTGTCATATTCACAGCTGTCCAATGTCTTTTTTGTAGCTGTGAAAATTTTTTAATTGTGGTAAAATACGCATAACATAAAAATGACCAGCTCGTCCCCTTTTAAGTGTACAGCTCAGTGGCATTAAGTACGTTCACATTGTTTGTGCAACCATCACCCCATCCATCCACAGAACTCTTTTCATCTTGCAATGCCCAACGTCTGTTGGACTGTCTTTCCATATCTGGGGAAATTCCTCTTCTGTCTTCCCAGTGAGGAAGTCAGAATGCGCCTTGCCACTTGCCCGGGGCCTGGGATGCAGGCCTATGACCAGGCTCCACCAATCAGATGCATCCGTGCAGACCTTGATGCAGATGGGAGCCACAGGAAGAAATAGGCTGTGGGGGAAGCCGCCATGTTTGCTGGCGTGGATGGCAGCAGAGGTGTCCAGCTTTTGGTGGCCACAGTGGTGGTGGTCCCCAGAGGTAGCAAGGTCAGGTTCCTGATGCGGAATTGGAAACAATGTTGGCTGCCGTTGTAATTGCAGGAGGACTGGTGTCTCGGCACTTGGAACTCGGCATTGGTGATAGTTTCCACATCAGGCCATGGTTTTGGGTGTTACTTCTGGATATTTCATCTCAAGTCTACTCTAGAATACATTTCTTTTTTTGCTTAACCTGCTGGGCACTAGGTCCAGGCCAGTCCTTTTCGTCAGAAGGACTGCAGAGAATGGTGAGACCGAGGTTGCCCAAACCCTCTTGCTTTCGGAGGCAGTGGGCAGACCTGCCTTGCTCTTGAGCTCCCTTCTAAGGAACTGGTCAGACCCCGGCTCTTCCCTTGTTCCTCCCTGACTTTATTTCAGGCAGGGAGGGCTCTGGGATGTAATAGCTCCTCCTTAGGAGAGAAATCACCTCAGAAACTGGTCACTGCCTGGAAAGGGAGGCCCTGGTGGTCTGGCCCTGTCTGGGGGTTCGCTCCTGATTATTTTTCTTCTTCATTCACAGAAGGTTTGCCTGGACACAGACTTACCGCTAACCACGCCACTTTCTTTTCTGTTAAATTTTTCTTCTGGCTTTTCAACATTGTTTCTCTAGGAGACAAACTCTGTTGAGGGGCGTATTTGAGGATGAGGGGCAGGGTGCCTTTTTCTGTCGGGAATTGCAGAGAAAAACCAGCATCCAAGATTTCCCAGGGTTCCTCTCTGACCGGTGATGGCCTGAGACCCTCGTGCCTCAGCTTTCCTCTCTGCAGGAGTGGGCGTGGCTCCCAAGCCCTGCATTGCATGATTACCGAGGCCCTTCTCTGCGCCAGGATCATTCTGGAGACACAAAGACGAGTAAGAGGTTTACCCTTCAGGAACTCACAGCCCAGCAGAAGTGAGCAAACAGGTCCAAGCCTCCGCCAGTAGCTACCAAAAGAGATCGCTGTATCATTTAATATCCATATCATTGTCACTTAAGCTTTGTCTTGCTGCCCTTCTCCTCTCTAAGTATTTTTTGTAACTCCATAGGGAAGTGCTTCTGTGTTCAACTATTCTCTCCTGGTTGTCACTTGCCACTGCAGCCATCCTTGACAGCACATGGCTCAGCGGGCATGTCTTCTGCCCAGCTTTTGTCCTGTACTCCTGCAGATTCACAGAGCAGAGGAACTTCCGTCCCTTTTAGGTGAACATCTGCAGCCCCAGTCTTTATTTTATACTGTGGGGTGACCTCTTCCCAGGAGGACAGACAGCGGGGATGTCTATTCCTGGTCGACGCCACCATGCCTCCCCAGTGTGTTTCTGCACTGAGAGTACAGCATGACCAGACCTCAGAACTCAGTGATGCAGCCCCAGCCTCAGCAGCCTCAGTCTTGAATGGCGTCACAAGGGAACATGAACCGTCCAGCCCAGGTCCTTTTTACAGTCTCTTCTCCAGCTCTCGGCAAACACCAGTCCTGCCCCTGTTTCTCATCTGCTGTGATTGCTGCCTGCATAGTCTTACACATCTTCCTAGGCATAAGAAATAGTTTTCTCGCACAGGACAGTCCAAATCCATGCTTCATTCAAGGAGCATTTCCCTAGGACACGCAGTCCGCAGGGCACTACTCTGCTCACACGGATGACCTTGCCCCACGTCTCATGAGCTCGTCTGGTTCCCGCGAGCCACGGCTGTCTCCACTATCTCCATAGCTACCGGAGCGTTTGCTTTACGTCTTCACAGCTGTGAGAGACGTGGAGCGGATTTGTCCTCAGACAAAAGGCTGTCTTCTCCAGAGGTGAGTTCAGCTCTGGTAGAATAGAGAGCTGCTGGAAGCTTCGAAAACACAGGCTCCCTCCCGCTCCCAGCTTCTGCCTTTCCCCTCGAGGTCTCAAGGATCTTGGGAACTTTTAGTCAGCTTTTAGCCTTGTGTTTCCCCTCCATTGTGGGTTGAGTTGTGTCCTCCAAAGTTTGTCTGTTGAAGTCCCATCTCCTAATACCTCAGAATGTGATTGTCCTGGGAGATAGGGTCTTTAAAGTGGTGATTAAGTTAAAATGAGGTCACTAGGGTGGCCCCCAGCCCAATATAATTGTTGTCCTTAGAAGAAGAGGAGATCAGGATACAGACACACACAGAGGGAAGACCATGTGAAGACGGCCATCGATAAGCCAAGGAGAGAGGCCTCAGAAGGAATCAACCCTGCCAACACCTTGATCTTGGCCTTCCGGCCTCCAGAATTGGGGGAAAACAAATTTCTGTTGTTTAAGTCACTCAGTCTGTGGGCCTTTGTTACGGCGACCTGAGCAGACTAAGACACCCAACCCTGGAGCAGTCTTTCCAAGAAGAGATTCCTCTTCAAACACCGAGCAAGTCTTTGACCTGCCACATACTCCCCTGCAAATGGGCCGCAGGGACTGGTTTGGAGAATCTGGAAGGGAGCACTGTACCCACTCTCTGTCTGCAAGGGTGTCTTCAGGAGGGACATGAAGGAGCAGTGAGGACAGAAGGTGACACCATTCCAGCCAGCCATAGAAAGTCTTCCATTCTGGCCATGGACGAGGTGAGGATATTCGTGTCTTTCACATTGCAAGACAGGCCACCAAATGAGACCCTCTAAAGCTGCCCTGTCCAATATGGGAGCCACCAGCCCCACGTGGTGGCTACCAAGCACTTGAAATGTGGCTTGCCCAAACTGAGATGTGCTGTAAAGTGTAAAATACATAGACTGGGTTGGGGGGGAAAAAGCAAAAATTTTGTTAATAATTTTTATAGAGATCACATATTGAAATAATTGTCTATATTTTGAATAGATTGGGTTAAATAAAATATATCTATAGAATTAATTTCTCCTGCTTCTTTTTGCTTTAAATGTAGCTGCTAGACAATTTAAAGTTACATAGATGGCTTGTGTTGAGTGTCTAGTGGATAGTGCTGCTATAAATAGGGCCTGGGCCCAGCCACCCGGCCACTAGCCAGCTCTCCTGTGTCTCACAGGAGTCACCACATATTTAGGGCATGAAGATGCGGCTTACCTAGTGTCTCTCCCTTCGGCTTTATATCGTGGATGTTGCTCCCCACCCTTCCTCCTAGACTGGGGGCTCCTGGGGACAGGATTGTGCTTTATCCCTCTCTCTGTCTGCTATAGGGTCAAGCACAGTGTCTGGTCCTTATGCCTGCATTTTCATTATAAATATTTCCCTCCATCATAGCACAGCCTGCTCTGTGTATCGGGCATGTGTCTTTCTGCCCGGATAAACTGTAAAACTCCACTGAGTGCCTACCAGGTCCACGCTGCTGGGGTTACTGAGATAAACCAGCAACAGTCCCGGTACTCCAGGAGAGTTCAGGTTAGAGGCACAAATAATTGCCAGTGTTATTGTAAACTGGCCTGCAGACGTGTGTCCAGGGATGGGGGTGAGCAAAGGGCGGAGGTCAGCTCTGCTCCTCAGCAGAATTAGCTCAGAGCAGGTCTTGAAGGATAAGAAAGTTGTGGGAGGGTTGAATTCTTGGGGAGGAACTGGAGATGGTCTGCAGGGTGAGGCGGACCAGCCCAGGTAGTTGGAGAAAAAGTAGGGGCTTGTATCTATCTCATCGACCTGGATTCCGGATAGCGGAACGGATGTGTAGAAAAGGTTTATTGACCGACTGTCTGACTGACAATGAACTTAGAGCTCTTTGAGAGTGGGGAACTGTAGGGACTTGTTTATCTCTTCATTAATTTTAGATGACCTTGTGAGAAAGGCTGTTCTTCCACATATCCCAGGTTCATGAATGCTTCGGCACCGTTTGACTTACCTGCCAGCACACAGCCACGTTCCAGGGGCCTCAATCTGGCTACCCATTAGAAATGCCTAGAAAGATATTTGAAAATAACCAGGTCCACTCCCCGCTCCTCCATGTGGGTTCTCATTTAATTGGTCTCCGGGGAGGTTTACAACACCTTAGCTCCATTTTTCCATATATGTCTGGTCCTAGAGTCACCTGGGTTGCTTGTTATATGTGAGGTTGGGTCCCTCTTCTAGAGATTTCTGTTCAGTGGGTCTGCTGTGGGATCTGGAATCTCTGTTTTACAAGCGTCTTAGGAAATCCCTACAATCAGGTAAGTTTGGGAGACTGCTCCTAGCAGGAAGGTTAGAACAACCTGGGTGCTTATTAAAAATATGAAGTCCCAGGGGCCAGCCTGGTGGTGCAGCGGTTAAGTTCGTACATTCCCCTTAGACGGTCTGGAGTTTGCGTGTTCGGATCCCGGGTGTGGACATGGCACTGCTTGTCAAGCCATGCTGTGGCAGGCGTCCCATATATAAAGCAGAGGAAGATGGGCATGGATGTTAGATCAGGGCCAGTCTTCCTCAGCAACAAGAGGAGGATTGGCAGCAGATGTTAGCTCAGGGCTAATCTTCCTCAAAATACAAACAAACAAACAAACAAAAACAGTCCCAGAACCCTCTCAGACCTCTTGTAGAATCTTCAGGGTGGGATCTAGCATGTTTAACAAGCCCCACCGTGAGTCCCACTCTCACACGAGGTGGGGTGCACACCTTTGGCCTGTGGGACCCCTTTCCCCTGGTAACCACTAATCTGTTCTCTTTGTCCATGTGTTTGTTTACCATAATACCTGCAAGGTCCATCCGGGTTGTTGTGAATGGGATGATTTCATCCTTTTTTATGGCTGTGTAGTATGCCATGTATATATATACACCACATCTTCTTTATCTAGTCATCAGTTGATGGGCACTTGGATTGCTTCCCCATCTTGGCTATTGTGAATAACGCTGCAATGAACATAGGGGTGCATGGATCTCTTTGAATCGCTGATTTCAAGTTCTTGGCATAGTTACCTGGGTGGGGCTTTTAAACTCCCATTACCCAAGCCGCCACAGAGACCAATTAAATCAGAACCCACACGGTGGAGGGAGGAGTGGACCTGGTTATTTTCAAAAATCTTCCTAGGTGTTTCTAGTGGGTAGCCAGGGGTGAGGCCCCTGAAAGGTGGCTGCGTGCAGGCAGTGCCGAAGCATCCACAGCTGAAGCGTTCATAAACCTGGGATATGCAGAAGAACAGCCTTTCTCACAGGGTTTAGCACACCTGCCAGATTCGATAAACCTGTGCTTCTGCTTTTGAAAACGGCTGCATGAGGCCTCCCTGTCAGAGGCGCTCTCTGGGCCGTCCTTTCCTTATGTATTCAGTATTTTCATAAGGGATCCATCAGCCCAACTGTAAAAGTGCCGAGAAGAAAACTTTGTTTGATGATCACGCATCTCTTTGGCTTTGTTACCATCATTTCTGAGAGAGCTACAAGTACCTTGCGTCTTGCTCTTCTTCCTCTGAGTGCAGCGTCCTTCCAGTTGGTTTAGAGGGACCGTCATTCTCCAGGACCGTCGCCTACTGCATGCCAATGTCCAGCCTCTGCCTGGGATTTGGGACCTCAGGCAGAATGTCTGGTTTAGGGATCCGCTCATCCACGCATTTGTGCATTCAGTGAACCTCAGTTGAGCACCTTCTATGTGCTGGGCTGGGGGATGGAGATAAAGTGTGACAAGTGCCACTTTAGAGATACGAACAAAACAGGAAAAATCTGAGGAGTGAGCACTTAGTCCAGGAGTGTGTGAATGTGCGTGTGTGTCTGTGTGTGTGTGGTGACTTGGGAAGACTTCCCCAAGGAGGTGACATTTGCCTGGGGTTTTGAAGAGTGAACAAGAGCCATGCTGAAAAGGGAGCATAACCCTTAGGGCAGCCATCACTCTTGCCAGATGGTTACAGTCTCAGGGGAGCCCAGGCTACACTCCAGAACATCCAATAAGAACCTCTGGGGGTGAGACCCGGGCGTCGGTAGTTTTTAAAGCGCTCCAGGTGATTCCAAAGTGCAGCCAAGGTGGAAACCATGTATTGGGAGAATGGAAGTGGAAGCCACGTAAGAAAAAAACTTAGCGTAGCCTTGAAGGTCACCTTCCAGTTTCGTTATAAACTTTGCTCCAGTCCTTCCCAAGTGTTCCAGAGGAATGAAAGGATGGGGCTTTGGAGGCAGACAGAGGATGTCCTGACTGCTCTAAGGTAGCTGTGTGTCCACCACTCAGGCAGTTGACAATTTGACAAGCTTTTCTTGAGGGCTTCCTCTGTGCTAGGTGTCGGACAGCCAGCAGGGAATAAGGTCAAGTCCTTGCTCTTAGGGAGCTCGTTGCCTAGTGGAGAGGATGGACAGAAACATTTCTACTGTAGTCAGGAGCAGGGACATGGAGCTAGGGGACCCCCCGGGGGGGTGCTTAGTGCAGTTTTGTGGGGTTAAGGAGAGTTTCCCAGAGGAAGTGGCCTTAAGGAGGTATCTGAAAGAATTGGCCAGGCAAAAGGGAGGAGGGATGGAAACTTAGGTAGCAGAAACTACATGTGCGAAAGGCCAGAGGGCAGCGTGAGTATGATGCATGCAGAGAACCGCAAGTATTCCCTCTGGCTGGCGTGTGACATGTGATGTGGGAGAGGAACAAGAGAGAAGCTGAAAAAACAGGCAGGGGCCAGATCCTAAGAGGCCTTATTAGCAGAGGTACGGAGTCTGTCCTTTATCCTGAGGCCACGGGGAACTACAGAAGGGTGTGTCCATCAAACATGTGTTTGTCTGTGCAGTGTGATTAGATTGCAGGAGTGTGGCAGGAATCTTTGTGAGAGATGGCGGTGGTCTGAGCTCAGGTGGTAGCCGTGAGGATGGAGAGAAGCAGACGAAGTCAAGAGATATTTAGGATTTCTGGAGTTCTCTCTTTGTACAGCTCTCTCCCCTCTGATCCTCTGTCCTGTGAAATCTAGCTGCTTTAGTCTCCTAAACTCAGGGAGTCTACCTGGCTCTGCCCGTGTCCCCCTCACTGCACTGCGGCCTGAGCACTACCCCGCCAGGATCCCCATCCTTTGTCAACGATGTCCAGTGTCTTGAAAACTCTTATTTTTTTTCTGTTTTTTGGTTGCTTCAGGCAGGAGGCAAATCTGGTCTCTATTAGGCCGTTTTGACTGGAAATGACAGGTCTTTTGTTTTCAGTTTTTTATCCAAGAATTATTTAAGAAAGAGTTTTAAAATTTCTGTATGACAAGGTCCTTTCGTTTTCTGTTGTTAATTTTTATTTTATTACTACTATTAGTATTTTTGTGACTAGACAATGTTTTCTAGTCTATTTCTACTTTTTGAGATTTAAAAAGATATAACCTGAGGCCTGATATGTGGTCAGTTTTTGTGGTTTGAATTTTAAAAAGACATGCTTTTCTTTCAGAGAATGGGGTTTCAGGTATATGACATGTCCTTATTAGTTATGTTATTTGGGTCTTCTCAGTTCTTGCTTTTTATCCACTTGATCTGTCATGTACTGAGAGAGGTCATTTAAGTTTTACCACAAATATCTATAATTCTCCTTGTGTTTCCATGAGTCTTTGATTCGTATTGATGACGCTTTGTTATTTGGTGCATAAATATCTTTTTGTGACTGCATGCTTTGTCATTATAAAATACCCTTTATTTATTTCTTTGTTTTACCCTCAATCCAACTTGTTTGATATTCTGATCTTGATCCCTACTTTCTTTTTTTTTATGCATATGCCCAGGAATCTTTGCTTTCTCCTCATTCTTAGTTGAATCATAGTCGCTAATCTTGATCCTTGTGATTCCCTCTCAGATACTGAAAAGCCCAATCTGACTTCACACTGGGTGGGGGCCCCCCTGCTTTCCCCTTTGCATTTTGCCCTCACATTTCTAGTCTTCAGCGGATGTAGGATCTTGGGGTGATGGTTGCTGCGTTGGTTTCGGTATCTTTTAGCGAGTTCTGCACAGGTGTGTTTAGCATCACTCTTTAGAATGTGGGACTGTACGTTATCTGTCTGTTTCAGCTTCGAGTCTTCCACTGAAGATCTGAGACATTAGGCAAGTCCCATCCCACTTGCTGTTATAGACATAGAGCAAAGCAAGTTGGTGCTTTCAGCCCTGCCCAAGGCAGAGGAAGATTAGATACTAATGGTTAATACTGGTCATCTAGACAGAAGTAACCCTGGAATGTAGGAAGACAACAGAGTAATTCAATGGAGCAAGCACCAATCGTGTGTCTGATGTGTGCCAGGCACTGTCCTGTGTGCTGTGACGATGCAGAATGAAAGGCACCGTCTGTGTCCTCAGGGCAAGGAGACAAGCACACACAGAACCAGCTGTCAGACAAGGCTGGTTTATGTGAAACAGCACGAGAGCAAATGAAACACAATAGGGACCCAGAGAAGGAAGGGATGACCAGGGCAGAGGGCGGGGTTGGGAGGGTGGTTCAGGTTAGGAACGGCAGAGATGGCTAACTGTCGATGAGAAATGTGTGCTTCCCGTTCCACAGGCTAGAGCCAGGCGTGACATTTCCTCTTTGCATCTGAAAGAGGCCACGTGATTGCTCTTGCCAACGAAATGTGAGGCACTTCCAGCCTGGACCTTTTAAGACGTGAGTGTGGCTTCTCCACCTTCTTTGTTGGTGGGAGCAGAGGATTCTGAGGCAGGACCCCCAGACAGCAGGAGCCTGGGTTCCTAAAATCATCCCAAGGAGGAAAGCTCCCTGCCAACCAGGCACACCTACCTTGGACTGTTACTTGAGGGGAAAAAGAAACTTCTATTACGATAAGCCACTGACAGTTTGGGATTGATGAGTTAGAAGTACCTTAATTAATATGGGAGATTTCACGGAGGAAGTAGCATTTGAACGGAGTCTTAGACAGCATGTAGGATTCTGACAAGCAGAAATGAGGAGAAAGAAATTCCAGATGGTAGTCAGCGGGTAAGCAAAAGTTCAGAGATGAGAAAATGCAGAGATGGGAGTTTCAGGGAAGCCTATGCTGTCTGATACGGCTGAACCTTGGCATTCTTGGTGGGGCTAGGCAGAGAAAGGTGGAAAGCTGAACTGGGATAGAGCATGGAAGGTCTTCAAGGAGAGGCAAAGGAGATTGTTTATGTTGTGATGGCAATGGGCAGCCACAGAAGATTCTTGAGCAGGAGAATGACCTGTTATTTTGCCGGCCAGACAGAGAGTTTAGAGAGAAGTAAGAGTCAGTCTTGGTTTACATCAAAGGTCCAGTTTTAAGGCTGGCTCAAGAGATTGAGAAGTAGTCGATACCTTAAGGCAATTGGCATAAAAAATTTTATTATAGGAAATTTCAAGCATATACAAAATTGGACAGACTATAATGAATTCCCATGTGTCCATCACCCAGCTTCGATACTTGTCACCTCGTGGCCGGTCTTGTTTCGTCTGTAGTCCCACCGACTTCCCCTCCTCCTGTACTATTTTGAAGCAAATATGAGACATCATATCACTTTATCTGTAAATATTTCAGTACATTTCTCCAAAAGATAATGACTCCTTTTAAAAAATATAACCACAATACCATTATCACACCTAGAAAAAAATGAATGTAGTTCTTTAATATCATCAAAGCTCTAGATGTTCATATTGCTGCCTTATAATTTTAATAATTTTTAAACAAAAACGTTTGCTTTAAAACATTTAAAGTATTCCTTCCTCCATCTCAGAAGCCATCACACCCGCCTAGAGACCGGTTCAAGTTCAGCTTGGAGGACACTGAGGTGTCCGATTGTGCTGGGCTCACTCAGTTTGGGAGTTTCACTGATGACGGTGAAGGGAGTCAGTTTTAGTGCCGGTTGGTCCCAGAGATTGGGTTCAAACATGTCTGTGGACTGGTAGGGAGGCGTCGGGCGGAGAACCCGTCTGGAGGAAGCATCAGGAACTAGCCTGGACGGCTTGATCTGGTCACGACGCCTCTCAGGTGGAGCGGGGAACGATTTTGAGTGCTGTGTCCCTCTGACTCGTCTTCTGGCTGAGTCCTGTTTTGAGTGAAAACTGGGAGGGCAGATTCTCCCCAAACTCTGTAAGACGTTGGGGGCACAAGCTGACTAGAGTGGGCCCTCCTGTCACAGAGTGTAACGCTGAAGCGGGGAGCGGTGTGGCGCTCTCCGCTCCCCCTTGCGCCAGAGGCTGGGAGAGGGAGCAGGGGAGGGGGCTGGGTTTTCTGCAGGTGAGGTGTTGTCGCGGGGGATCCCTCGAGCCAGAGGAGGGGAGAAACCCTCAAACACCACCCAGAGGCAGACCCTGCTTCTTAGCACATCGGAGACAGCCCCCGGGGGACCGCAAGCTGCCTGCTGAGGGCAGAGAAGTATGGAAACTGACTTGCTTAATTCTCACAAGCACCCTCTGAGAAAGTTATCAGCCCACCTTCCGGAGGAGAGATCCGAGTTTAGATGGATAAAGAATCAGTAAATGAAGCTCCTTTCCATGCAAAACCTTGCTCCTCTCGCTCTGGTGCTGCCTCCCTGCAAAGGGGGATGTTCTGGGGGAGGAAGGCTCATGGGCTGAGGCTGCATCAGGGACCCGCCAGGGACTCTCCAGAGGTTGCTCGTCACAGGTTGTAACCACCTACGAAGGAACCGCTGTGGACTGAATGTTAGTGTGCCCCACCTTCCCATGTTGAAATCCTAACCCGTATGTGATGGTGTTACGAAGTGGGGCATTTAGGGGGTGATTAGGTCCTGAGGGGGGAGCCCTCCTAAATGGGATTAGTGCTCTTATCAAAGAGACGCCGGAGAGCTCCCTCAGCCCTTCCACCACGTGACGTGAGGACACAGCGGGGAGGCGCTAGCTGTGAGCCAGGAAGACCTCGCCGGACACCGAATCTGCCAGCGCCTTCATCTCCGATTTCCCGGGCTCCAGAATTGTGAGAAATACATTTCTGATGCTTAAGACACCCGGCCTCTGGTCTTTTTGTTGTAGCAGCCAGAATGGACTCAGACAGTAATTTTTTTTTTTTTTTTAAAGATTGGCACTTGAGCTAACATCTGTTGCTAATCTTTTTTTTTCTTTTCCTTTCTCCCCAAAGCCCCGTAGTACACGCCTGTATATTTTAGTGGTGGGTCCTTCTAGTTGTGGCATGTGGGATGCCGCCTCAGCGTGGCCTAATGAGCGGTGCCATATCCACGCCCAGCATCCAAACCAGCGAAACCCTGGGCCGCCCAAGCGGAGCACGCGAACTTAACCACTCGGCCATGGGGCCGACTCTCAGACAGTAATTTTTATCCTTATTCTACAGATGGGGAAACTGAGGCGCAGTTTTACTGACTCCGCAGCCCAAGATCTAGATCGCAATGGTTCACTGGATGTTTCCTCGGGAAACTCGGCTTCGATTCTTGGTTTAGGAAAAAAATTGTCTTTGGATTTTCATTTCAGGGTTCAGGGAGTCAGCTTGGGGTTCGGCATTTAGTTGGACTCCTTGGGCCTAGGAGTCTGTGGTTCTTCCTAAGTGTTAAGTTAAAAGCCGTGAAGGTGATGTGGCGTACGTGGGTATCTGGGGGTGGTGAGGTTGTGCTCTGGGCCGTGGCTCTGGGAGGCTGACGGCCGGTGTCCATTGAGATGGATGATGGTTGTGGGTGTGAAAGCTGAGCAAACACTAAGATCAAGGTGGATGTGGGTGAATAAAGATGAGTTTTGTTTGGACCCGTTTTTATCAGGCAGTTTCCCGTGAAGGGTGCTGTTCCACAGACACAGGCCGACTGGGCCCCGGCTCGTGCCGGGCGGCCGTAGATAGCTGTGTCTTCTCTGTTCTTTCCAGTCCCAGGGTGAGGGCTGTGCCAGGAGTCGCTTCTGGGCCAGTCTCCCTTAGGCGCCTCCAAAGGTCTGACTCAGAAAGTGGGGAGAAGTGCCATAGGTGGAGCGAGGTGCAGGCACGGGCAGGACCTGTAAGGCCGAGTGTTTCTAACAGTGAGAAACTGGTAATGACCCAAATGCCCAACGGTCAGAGGGGAGACGGAGGATGAAAGCGTTCCAGCACCTACTCTGTGCCTTATCGTGTGTAATCACAACGGCATTGATCTCTGTTTTATGGATGAAAAACATAGTTGGGGGTGGGAGGTGGAGGGGTGGGGCTCTCCAAAAGGAGATCAAGAACTCTGGGTGAGGGCAGCTCTGGCTAGAACACATGCCAAAGGGGCTTGCCCTGCTGCTTTTATGGACCGGTCCCGCGCTGAGAAATTTCTAGAATTTCCCTTTAATCTTCAACAACCTCTAGAGAAGTAGATATTAACACCCTCATTTTAGGAGAAACCGAGGCATTTTTTTTTCTTAGGGAGAAACTGAAGCTTAAAGATAAGAAACGATTTTCTTCAGGTCCCATGTGTGTGAAGTGGCAGAACCAGAATTTGAACTTAAATTTTGTAAAACTCCAAACCCTGGGCTTTGGTGCCAGGCGGCACGGGTTTGAATCTCAGCTCCTCCACCCATTGGTTGAGTGCGCCTAGGGAAATTACAAAATCTCTTTCATTCTTGGTAAAATGGAGGTGATAGTAATTCCTGCGTCTCTGAGCTGTTGGGAGAACCAAAGGAGCTAAAAAAGTCAAACACTATATGCCTAAAAGCCTCAGTGAATGTTGCCTGTTGTTGCTATGGTCATTGTTATTACTACTGCTTTTCTAAGATACTTACAAGGCTCTAGGGATCATCTTTATGCTGATGGAAGCACGAGGATTGAATGTTTCCTTATCTTTGAAGCTTGGGCCAATGAGGTAACAACAGCCTTTGGATATACCAAACACGGAGAAATATCTAGAATAAAACCCCCAAACAAGACAGTGGAGACTCTGGTTATCCAGGCCAATGATGACTCCTGGAGCAGCACAAAGGTGAGATGAGAGGGTGTATGCTGATGAGGTGATTGGGTCAAACAGGTCTGGTTTCATCTCTGAAAGCAATGAAAGGGAAGTCGGACTTAAAAGGACCTAGTGGGTCTTAAGAGGGAGCTCTGCTTCTGGTTTAAAAATCTTGTCAAATTTTCATTTATCCATTGGTTTGTGCTCTTTATGGTTGGTTTGATGAGGTCTTACTTAGAGGCCGGAGACTGGAAGGGATGTTTGAGCCCTGTGAGCTTTCTCCTCCATTTCCCCAATGCTTTGAAATAATCGCCTGTTTCATGTTATGGTGGGTTCAGATGGCAGGTCACAGACTCGGGGATTGTGGAGGGACCAATCAGTGTGTCCACAGCTTGACCCTAGTGGAAGGCTGTAACTTTGACTGCAAAGCCCTGAATCTTCTGACCCAGTCAGGGGGTCCCTGCCTCCCACCAACTCCTCTAAAATTTCCCTGGTGACAGGAAATCAAGATCTGTGTAGATACTACAGGTGTGCACCAACATCCAGGTTTCCTCTGTTCTGGGCACCTGGAGGACCAAAACTCAGTTGGATGGGGCCGTGTGGTTCTGGCCAATGGGCTGTGAGAGGAAAGGATGCATGTCACTTCTTAGCTGAAGTATACATGAGAAGGTGCCCCACCCTCCAGCTGCCTCTTCCCAGCTGGGGCAACTGAGTTGTCTGTGTGTTCCCTGTGGGGCAGTTCCAGGATACAGTGGCCTCCTTCAGCCTGGCCCTGAGTGCCTGAGTGGGGCAGAGCACTGCCACTCTCCCAGCTCTCGTGGGACAGGAGCACGAGTGACAGAGAAACTTGTGTTGTGTGAAGCCACTGAGGTTTGGGGTTACTTCCACAGCATAACCAGCCAAACTGACCATTCTAGTGTCCCTCCCCCGGCGCACACCTAAGGCGTGTCCAGCTGTGCTTGCTTCTCCAAGAGGTGGCAAGAGTTGGGAGACGGTATGCATTTTGCTAGATCCGTGCCTCTGGGTTTCTGCTTTGTACCTCCACCATGTGTCATAGCTGGTGTTTGTCATTGCCCTCTGCTCGCTAGGGAAGCAATGACGTTACCTTTCTTTGTTTTTCCCTTTTAAAAGTTAATTTAATTTTTATTTTTATCAAGGTAAAATGACTACCTGGTTAAAAAATTAAAATAGTACAGTATTACACCCTACTCCTGAATCCAGGTCCCTAGAGTCATACTCCTTAAACTCTTTAAGCCTCCCTTTTGGCATTTTCTACCGTATTTCTAAATACTCTGCTTATAGTGCTGTTTCTTTTTTCCAGTTTTATTTGGATGTAACTGACCTACGTCGCTGCATGCGTTTAAGGCGTGCAGCATAAAGGTTTGACTTACGTACACTGTGAAATATACATGTATGAATATATATAAGAACATATGGAATGCATTCTTGATTAAAAATTTTTCTACATTATCTACTGATCTCCTACTAAAAAAGATTTAGCTCTCTTGCCCCAAGCCTGGCAACTCCCGCTGCATTTACTTCTGCACTCTCCATCCTCCTAATATAGTTATATTGTGAGTTTTGGTTGAAATATCCAGTGGTTTGCCTGATTATGACTATGTAAATACTGTCCACGGTGGAATCACATGTAGTGCAGTGATTACATTTTACTTCTTATACAATATGGTAGAAACAATGCTGTGCATTTAGCCCATTTTCGATTCCTGGGAACACAGGAGATGACATTTCCCAGCCTCCTTTGCGGTTCAGCCGGGACCATGTGATGACGTTCTGGCCAATGGAAATGCAAGTGGAATTGATACGGCCCTTTGGGTCCAGGGCGGTCCAAGGCCTTCTCCACACTCTGGCTCTCTCCTCCACGCTTCTGGAGTGAAGGACTCTGAGATGGGGGAGTTGCAAGATGGAAGCAGCCTGGGCTCCTGAGTCACCACTTGGAAGACAGCCACCAACCAGCATCAGCCTGTGACATGGATGAGATATGATCCTTTCTGTGTCAAGCCACTGACATTGCAAGATGTGTCTGTTGTGGCAGCTACAATTAATATCTAATACTTTCTGCATTTTTTATTCTTCTTCAGTTTGCTTAATATTCTTCTAATCATCCTAATTCATCCTCAAACTCTCCCACAGAATTACAAACCTCCTCTCTGTAAGGTCAAACACTCAGCTTCTTCAATCATGTTCCCCACCCTTCACTTCTAACAAATTCTCATGCCTAATGCTGGGACCGCAGGCTTTTCTCTGCCTGACAGGAAGGCAGGAGGCTGGTTGGGGGCGGGGTGGGGAAATAGGTCATGTAAGGAGAGGCAGTCTAATTTAATGGTTAAGAGCTCAAGCTCTTCAAATTTAGTGACTGTGTGACTTCAGGCGATTTTCTTAACGTTTCCAAGACTTAGCATCCTCATCTGAAAAATGGGGATTTCGCAGGACTATTGTGAGGATTAAATGAGATGATTCTTGTAAAGTGCTCTCGGCACAATTTCTGGCAGACAGGATGTGCCGATAAATGTGTTATTACTATTAAGATGAAAAAACTCTGAGGAATGACTGGGCTTTTCCATCACCAGGAAATTTAACCTGGAAGTAAGTTCAGCTTTGCTTCTGACCTCAGCCAGCTGCTCCCCAAGTCTAGAGGCCAGCAGAGGAGGGACCCACATGGAGAGGTCCATCCCAGGGTGTGACAGCACGAGCCTCCCCAGGGACTGGGGCTACGTGCCGGGAACCTTCCCTCATTTCTCAGCATGGGCCGAGCTGGGCCTCCCCGCGGTCCTTGGTACCCACACTTCAAGTGTTCCCTCCCTCCGCCCTTGGGTTAGGAGGTGGTGCTGCTGCCTGTCTTCCTTCCCTTAGAGTGGAGATGGGCACCAATTAATTTAATAATACATATTTATTGAATACCTACTACATGCCGTCCACTTCACCAAGGCAATGGATTATGAGTTAAACAGAGAGATTTTTGCCTTTAAAGAGTTTACAATTAAGTGGGAGAGGCAGATGATGAACAAATAAATGTATAATTAGACACTGCAGGTAGGGCTAGAAAGGTAAACCACAGAGGCCTAGGAGGGGTATCCAGGGTGACTGACTTCATCTAGGGTGGCCAGGGACGTCATCAGGAGGTACAGATACCTAGGATGGCCAGGCAGCTGAGGAACAGCACACGCAAAGGTCCTGCGGAGGGAAAGCCCTTGGCTTGTTGAAGCCCCTGGCAGAGGCCTGGGGGACGGGGGACGGTGAACTGTCGTGGTCAGCAGGGAAGCTCAGCCAGGGCCCAGCAGACCAGAGGAAGGAGTTTGGATTTTATTTTAGGTGGAAAGCAGAGGACTGGTTTAGAGTAGGGGACTGACGTGATCGGATTTGTGTTTTGAAAGTGCCACTTCGCTTTTTCCTCTGTGCCTCATTTATCACAGGAAACCAAGGTTGGAGGAGCAGAGAGGGGAAGGGAAGGACCACGAGGGAGGACGAGACGTTAGCAACTGGCTGTGGCTGGTTCCAGTTGCTACATCTTTTGGTCCTATCCTGGATAGTGGGTGTCACCATGGCAACAGGAGTGGACAAACGTTTCAGGCTTTAAAAAATCTATGTCTATCTATGTATCAACTGTCATCCACGCACATCTGTGTCAACGCCAATCCGAACGTCTTCCCCATCAGACCTGTTCCCCCTACACACCCGGAGGCATTTCTGATTTCGAAGATTAGCTGGTTTCTATTCACAGGAGAACTATGTTGTGTGAGGACAAGCAATAATTAGGCCTTGAAACTCCTTTCCCACTTAATGCCCAGGAGAATGTCTGCCTCAGATTGAGCCAAGCTGAACTCAGTCCTTGGATAAACAGAGCCGGAAGTGCAAAGCCAAGAACCCCTTTCTATTTAATTGTTCTTGTTCTCTTTCATCAGAGTGGCACACAAATGCTGTTGGTAAGAAAAGCCTTCACAGCCCACCTCCCAGCCCTGCAGAGTTAGTGCGCCCTCCTTGGAGTTTCCATATACCTTGAGCATACCTCCATTGTGGCATTTATCACACTTTATCCACTTGTTGGTCCATTCACCAAACATTTATTAAACGTCCCATGGGTAGGTATTGTGCCAGGCATGGGGGACAGAGTGTTGAACAGGACCAGGCCCTGCTCGTGTGGGCTTATATTGGAATGGGGGTAGATGGACAATAGTCCAGCAAACAAAGAGCTGAGTAAGATCATTGCAGACAGTAATAGGTTCTCCAAGAAGGAGAGGAGATTAGGTGCTAGTGGTGGCTTGGAGGTGGAGCGGGCCTTCTCTAGCTTGGTTGGTGGTGAAGTCCTCTTGCTATTTCTTGGATTTGTCACCTTCCTTTCCTCATCATGGCTGTTTGACTTGCTGTTCCCTCTGTCTGGAAAGTTCTCCTGGGCTTTCCCATGGCTGCCTTCTGTGGGTCATTTAGGTCTCTGCTGAAAAGTCACCTCCTTAGAGAGGGCCCCTCTGACCACCCTACCCCAAATAGCTTTGACTTATCCCTCGAATTGTTTATGGTCTACCTCAGCCCACTAGAAATGCAGGCTCTTCTGAGTCCAGGAACGTTGATCCGTGGGCTGTTGGTTTCAGCCATGGTTTGGTCAGGAAAACAGAAGCCGTTCTATGGATTTCACGTGTGAAAGCTTCTCCTCTGTGGAATTAGAGGCTCAGACAATTGTTGGGAGGGCTGGGGAAGTCAAGATTAGGGGAGCCATTGGTGGTCTTGGCTTGCCACAGGAAAGTGGGCGGTTGTCAAGAGCTCACCTGGAGGCCGCCGTGAATTTTGAGACATGCTGGAATTAGTTGTCAACTCTCTCAGTCTGTTGCATCAAGGAAAGTAGTTCTCAAGGGCCTGCCCCAAAGCTGCTGTGAATCTTAGAGCTTCAGGGCCACCATCTGCCCACGAGTCCCCCTGCAACCACTCCAGAGAAAATGGCTTCTCCTTTTTTGATTTCCAAATCTCGTTTGAATACCTCGCATGGACAGCCTCTAACCAGAAATGCATAGGGGAGCAGAGTCTGGCAAATCTGGTTCTGGCTTTCCCTCTGTGGAGGAGATGGCAGAGGTGGGTGGCAACGATGGCAAGTTGAAAACACCAATCCAACATGCGCTGGATCACTAGTGTCTAGCACAGGACTTGACACACACAAGGGCTCAGGTAGTAGTCGCCTGATGGAAAGAATATGTCCCTGGTCCTTGGGGCAGCCAAGATTTGAACCTTCAACTCTCTGACTCCAAAGCCCATGCAGTCTCATTCGAACACCAGCTGAACAATGACCTTGACCTATGACCTTGACCCAGGAGCCCAGGCTGGAACTGCTGACTAGTAAATCCCAGACACAGTCTGTGCCACAAATATGCCAACAGAGCTAGGCACATTAGCGACAGGAGCAGTGAGTGAGGCCAGAAAGCCCAGGGAATTTTTGATCTAGAGAGAGGAGGCTGAATGGCGGCCACTAACTCCCTGTGATCAACCCTCAGAAGCCTCCTGGAGATGGTGGCATTGTAGAGGGTGCTGAGTTGAGAGAGAGACATACTGTGGCTGCTCCAGGATGGCCTTCCCTGATGGCAAAGGAGACTTGGTACATCTCCTTGAGGGCATAGGCATTTGGCCAGGAGTAACCCTCCTGATGTTAAAAAAAAATTAGAAGTCTCTTGTTTTACTGTTTAAATGTGTGTGAATTTAACTTCTATACACTTCTCTAATGTGTATCATTGCTTTAATATAAAAATAAGGCCTTCCTGCCCCATTTTTGAGTACCACTGATGCTCCAGGGGTGTTGGATTTAGTGGATTTAGAGGGGGTAGGCAGGGGAGCTATGGGTATATCAGGCCCCAGGTCCAGCTACTGCTGGGCTCAGTGCAAAATGAAAATGTGGGATCCCTTGTTCAAAAATTAGAGTTTCAAGGGCCAGCCCCAGTGGCCTAGTGGTTAAGTTTGGCATGCTCTGCTTCGGTGGCCCGGGTTCAGTTCCCAGGCACAGACCTACACCACCGGCCTGTCAGTGGCCATGCTGTGGTGGTGGCTCACATACAAAAAGAGGAAGATTGGCAGCAGATGTTAGCTCAGGGCAAATCTTCCTCAGCCAAAAAAATAAAATAAAATAAATTAGAATTTCAAGACAGCACCAGCAGAGCATTAAAACAAGTGTGGCCCTTCAGAGCACGAGTGCTAAGCCTTGTGTGACTGCTAACAGATTACCACAAACTAAGTGGCTTAAAACAATATAAATTGACTTTCTCACAGTTCTGGAGGCTGTAAGTCTGAAATGGGTCTCAGTGTGCTGAAATCAAGTTGTTGGCAGGACCGCACTTCCTCCCGAGGCTCTGGGGGAAAATCTGTTTCCTTGCCTCCTCCGGCTTGTGGAGGCTGCCGACATGCCTTGGCTTGCGACCCCTTCCTTGCTTCACCTCCACCTCTTGCTTCTGTTGTCATATCTCCTACTTCCTCTGTAGTCAAGTCTGCTACCCTCGTATAAGAAGACAGCACTTAGGGCCCACCATGGGTAATCCAGGACAATCTCAAGATTCTTTATCACGTCTGCAAAGTCCCTTTTGCCATATAAGGTCAGATTCACAGATTAGGACCTGGATATCTTTGGGGGCCATTATACTGCCGACCACACATGCTGTTGAAGCCTGCCCTGCCAGGCTTGTAGCTGGATGCTCTGGTATGAAAGGGGCAGCCTTTGAGGCTCAGAGCAGAAGGGCGAGTGGCCTGCAGGTGGCCTGGACTCACAGAAGTGTGAGGAAGTGGGGAAAATGCTGCTCCCTCAATAAACACGGAGCCTGGAGGCTCCATACTGGTCCAGTGGCCACGGGGGTCCAGAGATTCATGGCTCCTTAATTGGTTGCCTAATTTTATTTAGCAAATAAAAATATAGGACAGCTGGATGTTCTATCTGGCCGCTCTGTCCTTGATTCTTGCTGCCTTCCTCCAAGGGCTAAGTCAGGCTTAGCATCCTGGGCTTCGGTGAGATCCCCGTCATTCCCCTCCCACCTGGGCCTCAGGTGTGCGGCCTGAGGAAGAGAAGCCGGGATTTCGCGAATGTTCAAAGGCGGTCAGGGAGAGGGCGCCAAGGCGGCTCCGGAAGAGGCCGGGGGTTTGCTGGTCTTAAGGAAAACAGCACTTCCTCACAGGGATCCCAGGTGATTGCTAACTGTCCTCCGCCCCCACGCAAAGATGGGCTGTCCCCCAGCCCTGGGGGGCTGTGGGCCTTGAGCCTTTGTGTGGCCCCCCAAGGGTCACAGGCAGCTGGTAAGTGCAGGATGCTGGGCTTATGGAGTAAACACCACGTTTCACTTCCTCTGCAAACACCGCACATCTGAGAAACTAATTTCCTTTTCCACACACATCTTTCCCAGCTGTGCAGGACCTTAGCAGGCCGGGGTCGGGCTTAATAAAATAGAAGTGGTCGCGGCAGCAGGCATTCAGTGGAAGTAATGTCCTCCAGTATTGGCATGGCGTGTCCCTGTGTCCTGCAAGGGTGCAGATTTGAGGGCTCGCCCAAGTTTACTTCCCTGAGATGGACCACAGAGAAACAGACCAAATGGGTCTTATTCTCCTATTTACAGTATTCCACAGAATCCAAGATGTCACAACAACGATTGTAAGACGCATCGTTATTTTATGTGCTGACAAGAAAGAAAAACTGCCAACTCTGTTATACTATTGATGGTAAGGCGCACCCCAATTTCAGAATTGTTAAATTGTGAGAAGATGGGCCCCTTAGAGTCAATGAGATGTGGTATTAGGTTCATCGTCAGCTCAAGGCTAGTGGAATGAATAATCATCATAGCAATGACAGTGACTGATTGATTATTTATAATATATTTATTTATTTGTAACTTGACTTGAGCCATTGACATCACCTTTCTCCTTAACACTGAAGAAAACTGGTTCCATGTCAAGGGCACACGTGGTGGGCAATCTCACCCCCTCCCATGTCGGGGGATGGCTGGGGCTCCAGTTTCTCTTGGGGACCTCCTGCTCTGATTTCCTGCTTCTGTTGAATTCTCCCCCTGCCCCCCGCCATGGAGATAATTTCCGCTTCTTTAAATTAAAATAATTTTTTTAAGATATGCATAAAACTTACCATTTTAACCTTTAAGTGTACAGTTCAGTGGCGTTTAGTACATTTCCACCGAATTCTTGCTCTCGCTGTCTTTCCACCTGTGTGTGGTTTCTTTTCTCTGCCCTGTGTGGGGTCTATAGAGAAAACGAGCATTTTCCCCTTGATTCTCAAGATCAGCCGGCACACAGGCTGTTGAGTGTAGCGGATGTTTCCTAAACATTGGAGGAGTCAGAAGGGTGCAGCCGGCCCAGCCAGCACCAGCTCTGACGCTCTCTCTTCTTCCCGCCTTTGGGAGACTCACTAACTATCTCTTGGCCTCGAGTCCGCCTCCCAAGATGTTCCTGAGCTTCCTCTCTTCTCCTCCTTCTCAGGCCTTCCTGCCAGCTCCTTGTTGGGCTGCCAAACTCCAGACTTGATCACACAGAGCTGTTTCCCTGTCTCTTCTCTCCTCATTCATTCCTGCCGTCCTGGGGCGCTCACCTTTCGCAGGTATGCTTGATACAAAGACCACTTTGCCCCAAGAAAGATTATGGTGCCGTTTCTCCAGTGAGGGAGAAACCTGCCCTAGCCTAGACTCGGCTAGGCTGTCGTCACTACCCTGGAGGAACTCACGTTCTGCAGCCATGTCACACGTGTGCAAAGCCAGGTGCCATGCAGGGACTGCCATGTCTGAAAAGGGGGACTCGGAGCCTTCCGAAGCGGAGAGGAGGGGACCTAACCCGGTTAAGGCTGGGTGCTGCAGGTTCTTCTTGCTGAGTTTCCATTCTTCCATCTGGTGCTTGCTCCCTGACTTCCCTTTGGGAATCACACCTCCTCTGCTCTCACTCCATGCGGTTTGGGTTGGGCTGGCCCCGTCCCCAGGCTCCAGGAATGGGCACATGCCCCAGGCTGTCTGGCCTATCAGCGCATTCCTGATAACATACTATTCTCCCCTTGCTGTCATCAGGGCACCCCCTCCCTCAAAATGCTAGTGACTGGTGCAGGGGCAGGCATGGGACCCAATCCAGGCCAGTGAAAATAAACCTGGGGCCTTGTCTTGGAACTCCCGGGTCAGAGATGCCCTCATTCTGCTGGGGCTGCTCACGGGTAGGACGTGAGGCTGGAGCTGCTGGTGATCATCTGGTTACCACATGGAGTGAGCCTGCTGGAAAATGAAAACAAGTCAGAGGAAGCCAGCACCCAGAGCGGGAGAGCCATGACCGGACACCAGGCAGGAAGCCCACTTTCAGTTTCAAAAGCCAAAATGTCACTTTTCTGCATAAACCAGACGGAACGAGGCTTTTGTGGATTACAACTTGAAGAGCCCTGACTAACAGTCATTGAAGGCTGCAAAAGGGAGGTGCAGCTGAGTAGGGTCTTGAAGGATGAGTAGAAGTTTGTAGGCAGAGATGGTAGAAGCACATTCTAGGCGGAGCGGGCAGCATGTGTGCAGATAAGATGAGTGTGGTGGGAAGGCAGGAGACTGGAGATGCGAGGTGGCAGCTGGACGACAGAAGGCTTTGAGTGTCATCCTCAGTAATTTACACGTGGGCCTGAGCCGGCTGCTGGGCTGGGGTTTTTCTCCCATGAGTTTATGCTTCCCCATGCTGCACAAGAGTGAGCTGAGGCTTAGCGAGGCGTTGGGCAGAAGGTTGGCACTTCAGTGACCCCAATGAGAGTGCCACACAGGTCATGAGGCCAAGCCCCTCCAGGGACGCAGAGGAGAGGTTTGCCTAGACAGCCACAGGGCCAATAGATAAGGCAACGAAGGGATGAGGAGCTGGTTTTCACCAGCGCGTACTCAGCCCCAGGCCCCTCCATCTGAACTTCCAGCTTAGTTTTCTGAGCATGGAGGCTGAGGAACTCAAGTGAGTGGGTGTTCGCAGCCTGGCAGCACATTGGAATCACCTGGGGTGCTTTGAAAACTACAGCTGTTCGGGCCAGCACAGGCTAATTAAATTAGCATTTTGAGGGAGGGGGTGCCCTGATGACAGCATGTTTCAAAGCCTCTTCAGGTGATCATAGTCGGCATCAGGGTGAAGAGCCATTGGCCTACGGCAGTGGTCCTCAGTCACCTGGTGAGCTTGTTAAACCACAGTTTGCGGGGCCCCATCCCACACTTTCTCATTCAACGGGTCGGGGGTGGGGTGGAGTCTGAGAATCTGCATTTCTACCCAGCAACCAGGTGCTGCTGCTCCTGGGCTCCCACTGAGGACCACTGGCTCAGCCCAAGTCTCCTTCAAAGCTAGTGCCAGTGAGTCCAGGTTTGGGATCCCTCCCAGCCTTGGATCCTGGCGTGGCAGATCCAGCATCTGGTTCTAGCTCTGCTACCATCCAATCCTGGACTGCTCACATCCTTCTCTGGGCCTCGGACAACACTCTCTCTCAAGTGCCTTTTAAGCTCTCAGAATCTTTGGTGAGTCTGTGGCCCTGAAACATTTTAATTTTGGTAAAATTTGAGGAGCTGGAGTGGTTTGGGGGTAGGGAGGGGTGGCGGCCTCCGTCCCTTCTGAATGGGCCAGGTTGGGCCCCAGGTCAGCGGGCACTGAGTGATGAACAAGACAAGCCCTGCTAGTTCTTCGAGTGCTTTGGAGGAGAAGGAAAGAAGAGGGAGGGATGGACGTGCCCAGAGATTCCTGGCTGGCATACAGGGCTGAGTGGGGCCCACCTTCTCCAGCACCAGTTTTCCACTGGAGGAGGGAACGTTAAGAGAGTAGGAGAGAGAAGGAATACTCCCCGAGCTTCGTTGATGGACTCGGCCCTGTCTGAGTATTTGACAACCAAGGTCTTTTTTAATCCTCCAGCAGCTCTGTGGTGATGTCGTCCCCATTTTACGGAGGTGCTCACTGAGGCTTGAGAGGTTCAGCAAACTGCCAAAGCCAAACAGCTAGTTTGCAGAGCAGCTGGATTTTGACCCCAGGTCTCCCTGACTGCATACACATGCTCCCTGTTGCTGGTTGGCCCGGCATCCTGAGTGGTTGTCCATTCCATCTGGTAGACCCCACCTTGGCTGAAGCCACTATGGGGTGCTATTCCATAAGAGAGGGTCTCAGTCCTTGTGAACTGGGAAATAGGAGGAGGCTGTGCTTGGCACCTGGGTACCTATGTCTTCACCTGGCAGTGCTGAGGAACCTGGGCCAAGTGACTGCCTCCCTCTGGGCTACTGTGTTAGGGTTCTCCAGAGAAACAGAACCCATGGCTGGGTGTGTGTGTATAAACTTACTGTAAGGGATTGGCTCATGTGATCATGGAGGCCGACAAGTCCTGAGATCCGCAGGGTGAGTGGACAAGCTGGAGACCAGGAGAGCCGACGGCATAGTTCCAGTCCGAACCTGAATGCTGGAGGCCCAGGAGCGCCAGTGGTGTAGTTCCATTCAGAAGGCCAGCAGGCTTGAGATCCAGCAAGATGTTTCAGTTTGACTCTGAAGGCGGGAAAAAGTCAATGTCCCCGTTCGATGGCAGTCAGGCAGGAGGTATTCCCCCTTACTCACGGGGTGTCAGCCTTTTTGTTCTACTTAGGACTTCAAGCGATTGGCTCAGGCCCACCCACATTAGGAAGAGCACTCTGCTCTCCTCAGTCTACCCATTCTGATGTTCATCTTATTCAAAAACGCCCTCCCAGAAACACCCAGAACGTTTGACCAAAATCTGGGCACCCCGTGGCCCAATCAACACCTAAAATTAATCATATAGCCAGTTAGTGAAAAGTAGAGGTGGTTGGTGAGCTGGTGGCCGGTCAGTGTCCAGGCTGAGGGGGAGTGAGAATCATTTAACCTCCCCTAGCCTGGCACACAGCGGCCCTGGGAGAGTCACGTGACATCATCGTTTGACAGCTGTAAGCTGCTTGAGCTTCTTGCCGTCCAAGGTTATTCTCTCTGGCACCATTAAGCACCTTGCTACCTGTGCTCTGCTTGGCCTCCTCTGTTGGGCCCCAGGTCAGGAGTGAAATGAGGCCCAGAAATAGCTGGTCAGTCGGGGAGATAAGTGATGTTCTCAGCTTGCTCTTGGCTTCTCTTCCTGGGAGAATGCGGCTGGGAGACGGCGTGGCGGCCAGCGCTGAATCTGCCTTCAGAGCTTCCCGGCAGAGGAGGGTCTTGGTCTGAGCAGGGGCTCTAACCCTGCCGCAAAAGGCCCGACAGGAACAACAGACTGGAGCCCGGTGTGTGTGGAGGACTGAGGGATGCCTCTGGTCCCGCCCAGGCGTTGTCCGGAGGGTGACCTCTGCTGTCCAGGGTGGCTTGTGGGGAGGATATGAAGGACCCCTGTGACTACTTCTGTGCAGGAGGTCCCAAATTGTCCACTCTTGCCCAGCCAACCCCCACCTTAGGTTCTGACTCCAGAATCTGCCATTTCTTGCTGCTGTCATCTTTCTGTGACTTTTCTACTCATCCATAAGCAACACCTGACCTTCAAGCTTTCTAAGAAAAGGGCCTCTCTCGTCAAAGCAGACCTGTGTGTCTTTTATGCTTGTTCCCACGCTGTCTCTCACTGGGTTTGTTAGTGTGGGTCTGGGAGGAGGAGGGGAAGTGGGGTGTGGGGCTCCCCCTTCAGACAGATGGTGTTCCTGTGGCTGAGGAGAAGGCCGTATGGAGGGTGAGCTGTGTAAGGCCTTGGGGTCCCTGGGAAGGGGCTGGCTGGCCTCTGGAGAGGCAGAGGCCCCTGGAAAGGCCACAGGCCTGGAAGCTGCAGCCTGGGGTGGAGGTAGATACAGAGGGAACGGGGGGAAGACAAGAAGGCCCATAGGGAGGGGTCACTCTGACGCTGGACACTTGACAGCAGTCCTACACCTGCTGAGGATACATACAGGAACCATGTGAGACGTGGATATGCATTGCCCTCAGGGGAGCAGGTGTTCTATCTTAAATGGTTTTCATATTAAAAAATTAAAAGGAAGAATGTGGGAAGTGACAACATAAAGACAATATGTTGCAGAGGTGTTGGCGTGCCTGGTGTTTGAGGAAGTTGGGTGTTGGGGGCTTCACAGAGCCATTGGTGTGCCCAGTGGCTGGGGAAGTGAGGCATGTGCAGGGGCGGTGGGCAGAGAGGGCAGCTGGTGTGGTTGGGAGATTGGTTATGTTGAGCAAATAAATTGATAAATTGAGGCTAATGGGAGCATCAACAGGAGTGATGGGAGTAAATTCCCTGCTGTTAGAGAAGCGATTTGCAAACATGGAAAGGGGGAAGGCTGGAAAGAACCTGGAGGTTAGGGGTACTTGTGACCTCGTTGACATGCATATTTATACATTCACTGAAACCATGAATTTATGTATATATATATGCAGATATATGTAAATAGTTATAAGTGCTTGTACATATACTTCCATACATACATGCATTTCTTAATTTCTAGAGGGCCTAGAAGCAGTAACATTCTAGTAGTGACAAGCACACCAAGCTCCCAAATCTTGGTTTCTACACACCATTCTCCACTAAAATGAACCAGGGCTTCTTGGAGGAGTGGCTCCTGCCAGAGATGGAGCAGGAAAAGGACAAGATGAGTCAGGAACATCTCAGGCCAGAAAGTAAGGAAGTGATAAAAGAATGTTAAGGACATATAAGAAGGATATACAGATCAGCTAGAAGCGATTCTTATTGATAAGATCTGGGCAATTTGAGCATCAACATAAATAATGATGGTACTGGAGAAAACTCATTGAATAAAGTAGGAATCTTTAAATCCATATTGAGATAATGAAGTAAACGGACAAATTAATATAGAGGAGAAAGCTCTTTCTTGCAAGAGATTTCTAATTAATAAATGTAAAAGGAATGATAGAAATAAGAAAAATCAACATCATAATGTGGTTGATTCAGGCTGGAGTTGTTAATGATGCTAAGACTGACAGGTGAATGTTGGAAGAACAGGATATTGGTGTAATACTGGAACGTATCCCCAGAAAACATTTACCAATTACTAAGGGAAAAAATGGTGATGTTTTCTGGTAGAAAAACCTGGAAGACACCAACTTGGGCAGGTGATCAAAATTAACCTTACCAGCACCAGTTGGGTTGACATCACAGGCCTCCTGAGTGAATGAAGCTTCATTTCTGTGCCATTCCTGCCAAGAATGCATGGCCTGAGTCTCATCATAAAGGAGACAGTGGTAGACCTCAGGTTGAGGGTTACCCTATAAAAGGAAAGGTCTGTACTCTTAAAAAAAAAAAAATCACTGTTGGAAGACATGAAAGACGGGGAAAGAGGGAGGAAATGTTGGAGTCTGAAGGAGACTGGGGGAGGTACCACATCTAAATGCAAGCCATGTTCGTGAATTGGATGCTGGACCAGAAAGGAAAAAAGGGACATTGTTGGGACAGTTGGTGAAATTTGAATGGAGTGTGCTTTCGATGGTGATGTGTGTCAATGTCGATCTCCTGATTGGGAGGTTATATGGGTTACGTTAAAGAGTGTCCTTGTTTTGGGGGAACATACTATATTTAGGGGTAATGGGATATCATATCTGCAACTTGCTCTCAAATTGTTCAGAAAAAGACTAATAATGATTATATATATTGTGTATGCATAGAGAGTATGCACATATGTGAGCAATGGAGCAAATGTGGAAAAATATTAACAGTTGGGAAACCTGGGTAAGAGGTATAACACAGTTCTGTGTATTTTTCACGTAGCTTCTCTGTAAATCTGAAATTATTTCAAAATTATTATTATTTTTTTTTTAAACCCAACTTTTTTTTTTTTTTTTTAAAGATTTTATTTTTTCCTTTTTCTCCCCAAAGCCCCCCGGTACATAGTTGTGTATTCTTCGTTGTGGGTTCTTCTAGTTGTGGCATGTGGGACGCTGCCTCAGCGTGGTCTGACGAGCAGTGCCATGTCTGCGCCCAGGATTCGAACCGACGAAACACTGGGCCGCCTGCAGCGGAGCGCGCAAACTTAACCACTCGGCCACGGGGCCAGCCCCTCAAAATTATTTTTTAAAACATTAAAAAAAACACCCACTTAGAGCCGTAGGGAACTGTATAACATTTTAGAGCATTTCTTTCCAATTTTTTATGTGAATTTTTATGTAGTTAAAATCGTGTTCTATATCCAGTTTTATATCCTACTGTATCACTTAACATGGTAACATAAACATTTCCTTGTGTGTTGTTATAAAAACTCCATAAAAGCTGTTTTTAATGGCCCCATAATGCCCCAACCAGAGGTTGTTATCAAAACTAGCCGTTCTAACTATTGTTGGGCAGTATTCAGGTTATTTCCTTTTTAAATTATAAATCACACTGCAGTGAATATCTTTGATAATAAAGCATTTTATGATTGTTTGTCTTAGGGTAGATGTCTAGAAATGGAATTAGGAAAGGATATGAATATCTTAAAATGCTGGATACATACCCACCACATTGCTTTTCAAAAGTACTTTAGTAATAAAATATTCCCAGCAGTGGGGAGTGAGCCCTCGCCAGTGTTTCAAAATTCTTTACCCTTTTGTTAGGGGGAGAGTGATGACTTATTGTTCTGTTGTGTGTTCCTTTGGTTTCTAGAGAGGTGGAAAGTTTGACTAGCTGTTTGTTAAACCAGTTATGGCTCTTCGTGGAGCTCACCATGCTTTTCTTTGGCTCATCTAGATTGGACGCCTCTCCAAGGACTGGGGACAAGTGACCTTCATGTCTAGAGCCCTTCTCCTAGGACCACTGGCCCCTGGTGTGGATGTCTGGCTTGACTTGCTCCTCGAACAGGGACTGTTTGGGGAGCCGTGGTTGTCTGGGTTATTTCCTGATTATTCCTTCTGGTTTGTTCCAGCTCCCTGGTCTGTGAGCAACTCTCACCCACTTTCATTTTATTAGACTTTGCTCCTCCTTTATCATTTTTGAAAAGTAAAAATAGGATTATGGATTTCCCCCCCCAGATTATAAAAGCAATATATAATCACCATAAAAATTCAGATACTGTTATAGGGAGGTGTAAAAAAAGAAGACAAAGCCCTCCATAGTTGTACAATCCAGAGCAATCTGGGATTAATATTTAGGATATCTTCTTCCAGATTTCTTCTACGTACACAGGTTTAGATTGATTTTTTACAAAAGGGCTCACTTTTTAACATTCGATTAAAAAAAATCTTTTTAAAGTTCATTTTTAAAAGCTGGCAGTAGACCTCAGATTTGCATATACAGTTGCATTCAGTACTTTTTTGGGTAACACAAACATTAACATGGCAAGCATCAACCTCATTCCACTTCTGTGTTTAAAAACAAATTTCTGTTTGAAATGCACACCATTCCTGAACCGTGGTAGAAACTTGTGTGTGTGTGTTTAAGAAAACATTGTCTAACAAGTAAATAGCCCCCAAAAGACACATTCTAAAAAGGTAAGAAAGTCGGGGGAAAACTTCCTATCCAGTCCTCAAACCTTTAAGGACCAGCCTCCAGTCACCACGAAGCCATATGGATTATCCTTCACCTGCCTAAGCACCTGCGTCTGGCTTTGGCTCTCCTTTTCGTTTGTAAAATTGTTTTTACTGTAATTGTAAGTTTTAATTTTAACATGGCAACCTATTAACAGACCATTACTGACATAGGCTTTTCAATTTGCTCGAGATTATGAATTGTAAGTGGGATGAAGCAGCATTTCCAGCTGATGAACAGACCCACAGGTCACAGGATATCTCCTAAAGTAAGCTTGTGGCAGGCAACTGCAGCAATGAGGAAACTGTTGACCAGGGACAACCGGGAATACTCATCTCAGTACAGGCGGGAATCTGTTCTTCAGTAAGTGGATGATTATTTGCAGTACAAATTGTAACCCGTAAGAATGTTTTCCCAGATTCACAGTAGAATTAAAGTCCGACGGAGTCTGATGAAAAAGGAAATCGTGGAGTGGCCTCATTCATACGGGAATTGATCCTAATGGCCAGTACCCAGGTAGCAAATTCAGACGAGAAATTATGAGTCCTGTCAGTAACTTGTAATGCTGATTTGGAAAGGACGTGGATGAGGATAAAAGTTCTGTATGTCAAAGCTTTGGAGAGCTGGATCTCCAAAACACAGGAACTGAAATCCAAACTAATATTATTATACATAAATACATTTTGACACATGGAAGCTTGGGGTTTTAGAGAAATTCAGGGAATAACTGAAACAAGCTCTTATGAAAATTGGAGAAGGAAAAAAAAACTGTAAAGAAAAGCAACTTGAGAAAATAGACATGCAGTATTTATTAAATCTAATACCTAAACATTCACAATCCTGAAACAGGATATAATGCGTATGTTTATCAAAAGTTAGAGTGGTGAACGCTAGTGAAATACAAAAATATTCCATAAAATAGTTTAATGCTTTTTGATATAGTTTGATAGTCTTCTGACCTCATTCTTCGTGTGAAGATGGTTAATAATCTTTTCCCAAGGATGCTCCAGGGCCTCGCACAGCTTCCGTCCGGGGGCTGCTTTGTTTATGGCCGCTGGTACCGCAGAGAGCAGGCCTATGAAGGGTGAGCGGGCATATTTTATGGTTAAATTTCAGACCTGCTCAAGTACACATGATGAAGCCCTGCTTCCTTTGACTTTTCTGTCCCCTCCCTTTTCCTTGTTTCTTTCTTGGCTGATTGTCGTCTTGCTATCTTATTTTGTTCTATGGCCTCCGATTATCTTCCTTCTGCTTCCTTGTATTTCACTCTGTTCCATCAAAGTGCCATGCGAATGAGCTCTGGGTCTTTTGCACAAGTGTGGGCTGACCCTGGGCTGTGTCCTCCTGCAGGGCCTTCCTTTACAGACTTCTTCAGTGCAATCGCCTCCAGATAAAGGGGACAGTCTGACTGCCACTGCCCGAGGTCATGGGAGGGACCTCGGCTCAGCTTGTGCTCAGCCATCCTGGCGGGGCCAATGGGCCCACGGGGCTCGTTTTATAGCTTGGGTGTTATGTGGGGTCCCCCCTGAAAACTGTACTGTTCCAGCCACTAGGAGCGCGAAGTAACGTAAGCCAACATTTATGGGGCACCGAGCATTCTGCTAAGTGCCCCCAGGTGCAATATTTCAATTTACTCCTATGAAGTAGGTCCTCTTATTATCCCCACTTTCCAGGCAGAGAAACTGAGTCTCAGAGGGGTTGATTTCTGCAGGGTCATATGTTAATAAATGGCAGAGCTGGGACTTGACCCCATCTGGGCAGAGCGTCCCAGGCCTCTCTTACCGAATGGGGCCTAGAGCATGAGTCACATGGAAAGGTCTAGAGAGCAGCTTCCTTGGACTGGCTCTGGTGACTCTGCAGGCCACAGGCTGGGCCTTGTGTGTGACCCCAGAGCTTGCTATAGTGAGCCCCCAGAGTGACACTGGGGACCCGCAAACTGATTAAGTCTCAAACGGTGGTGAGAGCTGGCAGAGCCCTGGTCCCTGAGTGAACGCCTCTGTCCAGGGCTTTTAACCAGGGGCCCCTTCTCCCCAGTTTCTTCAATTCCACAGGAAAGGATGCCAACCATGGGCTTCACGGTTTTCTGTTTTTCCCTTCCATGGAGTTTATTTTCCTCCAATTATGACAGGAATGAAAATCATTATAGAATGAGAAAAGCAAGGAGAAAAAACCCAAAAGCACACATGATTCCACAATAGCTGTCAACCTTTAATTTCTGATGGCTGCTTCCTAGCCCGCAGAAAGGTTGTACCATAATTCACTTAATTTTTAATTAATTTAAGCGTGGTTTACTTAAACAGTTGGTATGTCATTAGTTCCACAATTGTGTATAAAGCTTTCTGTGCACAGGGATTTTAATGGCTATCTGGATTGTTTACTTATATATATTCTTAGAAGAGGAATTCTTAGAAGCAAGTTCTTCTTAGAAGTAGAATGAGTGGGTCAAGGTTTTTGAAAGCTTTTGACCAAATGGAAGAAGAGTTGTACCAATGTAGGCTCCCACCAGAGGTGTAAGAAAGAATCATGACTTCCTGGCAGATGAGCCAAGGAGATGGTGCCACCAGGTCCTAAGGTAGTTAGGTTTCTTACCTCTGAGAGTATTCAAGCAGAGGTTATCAGACTCATAGTTCTCAATGGGGTCAATGTCATCCCTTTAGTGGTCCTTTTGGAAGTGCGGGGGATTATTTTTGGCTGTCATAACGGTTTGGGGGTGAACTACTTTCATTTAAAGGACAGGTCACACAGTGTGTGGGACAGTCCTGTGCAACAAGCAACATTCCTGCCTCTTCCCAATTTTGAATGTCCAGCTGGAAATTCATGTAGGTAAAAAAAAAAAAAAACAAACCCCAAAAACCTGTTTCTAATTTTCTGAGCCTGGAACTAAATGCTGTTTTACATATAAATGCAATGTTTTGTTTTTGCATTTTTTAAATACAAACAATTTTTCAGAAGTGCAACTACTGAGCAAAACAAGAAAGATGATACTTTGTTTACAGTTTGAACCAGAGTGGGCATCATTCTGGAAAATCGCAACCTGAATGGTGATGGTGCTTACGATGTTTGTCACCGACAGATCTGTATCTGCCTGCCTTTGCAGCTGTTGACTGACAGCGTGACATACACAATGTGCGTGCACACGCATACGCCAGGTAGATTTTAGTTGGCTTGTATTTTGAATGTCAAAAGCTAGGTTGAATCAGGTGAAATTACTCTTTTTGTAGATCAAAAACAGCAGTTTCATATGGTTCAACTTAATATTGAACTTCTTAATCCAGACTTATTCCTTCTTGGTCTAGACAAGCTTCTCACTACCACATGCCTGAGTGTTCACATGCTGCGATGATTTTATGATGTTCATTTAATTTATCATTTAAATTGCAGGTGGAGCATTATATTTTTTAGAATTTGCATGTAAATGGGTCATTTTATCACCGAGTTTCATTTAAGAAAGGCAAAGGAGGCATTAAAATTTTTTATGAAAGGGGAGTTGAATCTGATAGGGCTTAGAAATACCAGGCTAGACGTTTGCCTTCGAAGGCGGAACCTGTTCTAATTGTGTGTAAGTGGGCTACTTGGAAGAACTTTGACCCTGTCGTACCATGTTATCTTACAGCCGGCAAGTCAGTGTCCCCACTGAGTTCCTTAGGGTGTCTAAAGGAGGAGAGAGAAACCAACATCGGGAGTCTCTCATGTGCCCACACGTAAAAGATGCCATTTCCTCTGATCCTCACAGCAGCTCTGTGAGGGAGGTCGTGCCAGCCATAGTTTGCAGATGACGAAACTGAGGCTTCGAGTGGCTAGGATACTTGCCCGAGATTCCACAGTAGATAGCAGAGCAGGAATTGGAACTAGTTTCTATGGAACACCGAGGCAGAGATGCCAGATAAAATACAAGATGCTCCCATAGTTTGAATTTCGGATAAACGATGAATGTTAATGTTACAGTAGAAGAATGCCCCAAATGTTGCATGGGACAGACTTGTACTAAAATGTGACTTGCTGTCTATCTAAGTTTCTGAGTTAACCGGTTGTCCTGTGTTCTTGTGGAGTCTGGTGACCTTCCTCCAGGATCTGTGTTCTCACCCTCTGCCGGTTCCCATGCTGGTCTTACTCAGAATGTCGATCTCTTGATTTTTATTCCTAAAAGGTCCCTTGGGCCCCAGTGTGGGTCACCAGGGGAGAAAGCAAGAAGTAAGAGAGAGCCCTTCGTTAGAGGATGGCTGGGCCCTGGCCCTGGCCGTCACGGTGGGAGAGAAGCGTCCTTCTGCACCGCCGTTCCCTCGTCTCCGAATTGGAGAGTTGACCTGAAGCAGCTGGAGTCAGAACATTTATTGGGTTCTAACCCCGTGCCAGGCGCTGTTCTGGGCTCTTGGGTCACATCAATGAAGAAGACTGACAAAGTTCCCCGTCCTCAGAGAGCTATCATTCTAATGGAGGAGAGACAGACCAGAAACAAGTGGTCATCGTGCCAGCTCCCACTTGCACAGCACCTCCTGTAGGGCAGGCCCTGTGCTGGGGACATTGCAGCCTAGGCTGCCCCAGTGTCCCTTTCATGTCTACCCTATCCGACATCCAGGGCGTGGCTGGTGCTGGCACACTGTGGTTAACAGGGTGGGTCCAGGTTTTGTGGGGCTGAGGATCCTCCTTAAGAAAACTATGTAACATTACTAGGGCCCCTCTCAGGAATGGAGAAGGCGCGTATGCAAGAGAGGGGCCCTGGGGCTGAAGCTGCCATAGCTTCATGGTAAACACGCCTCTGGGGTCAGTCAATGACTTTTGAAAGAACAAACAATCTTGTATGGTCGTGTTCCTGTTTTACGACTCTAGATATTGAAGTTCAGGGAGGCGAAGGGCCTTACCCAAGTTCATATAACTAGTGAGTGGCAGAGCTGACGGTGATGTGGTTTAATAGGGAGAGAATGTGGCTGTGGAAAACTATGCTACTATGCTTTGGATCAAGAAAGGCCTGAATTGGAAGGTTACCCTTGAGTTGACTTGCTGGGTAACTTTGGCTAAGTGTCTTAACCTCTCTGTTCCTTTGTGTCCTCATCAGTAAAATGAAGAACACAATACTGCTCCTATAGAGTGGCTGGAGATGCTCATTTGGAGTAAGGATCTTTCCCTGCTCCCAGTCCTTCCCATCAGAGGAAAGGCCCAAGGCTCCTCCCATGCTCCTGGGAGTGCCCAGGGCTGCCTTGAGACCTTGGAACCCACATTGAGGGCCGGTAGGGTGGGATTGGCACAGGCAGCCAAGAAGCAGCACATTTTTGGAATGACTCTGCTTTTGCCTCTTTTCTGGAGAGTGTGGACTGATGGGTTCCCTCTTCTCTCTGTGGGAGCCCCTGCAGGTGGGGGAGAAGAGGATGGGCAGGAAAGCACACTTGCTGACGATGCCGGCTGTGTCCAGCCTGGGTATGCAGAGGAAAACCCGGGACAGTACCATTAATGGTTTCTCTGAGCGTCGCACAGGAGGGAAGTGGAGGAGAAGGAGGAAGGCACTACCATTTGTGAGCCCCCGACCACGCGCCAGGGGTTCGTGTACCTTTCCTAATAGTAGTTACAAATTTATGCTTGAATTCTTTTTGGTGTGTCAGGCCCTGTGCTCAGCATGTTATCTGTATTAACTCAGTGAATCCTTATGACAACCCATTGAGGTAATAACTATCCCCATTTATAGATGAGAAGAACTGAGGCACAGAGAAGTTAAGGAAGTTATTCAAGCTTACACACTGAATAAATGTTGGGGAAACAGGATTTGAACCCAGGTGGCTTGGCTCCAGAGTCCCCATGGGGTGACTCACATAGAGCAGGTAGTACTGTGCCCCTTTGACAGATGAGAAAACCGAGGCTGGCTGAGGCTTCCTTGCTACAGTAAGTAGCAGAGTCTGAATTCAAATCCTGGGCCCTCTGACTCAGTGGCCCAAGCTGAGTTTTCAATTCCACCAAGCTGCTTGCCAGCCTGGGAAGGATTTGAACCCGCGTCCCTCAGCTCTTGTGGGATGTCTGGGAGCCATTTCGGGAGATGCTCAAAGTTAAATTCTGATCTCACCCTGGCCCTAGCCCTAACTACCTTCACTCTAGCTTGTTGGAGCTCCCAACTCAGTAGAAGGCAGGTCAGGTGGGGCCGTGTCAGTGTCAAGATTCTGAGGATGAGAAGTAAGACAGGGAGTGGCTGCATGAGGTCCCACAGCCTCCACCTGTCCTGATTGTCTGTCAGGGCTGTGTCCCCCTTGCTGCCATCACCTCTGTCCAGCCTGGAGGGGATGCTTGGTGATGTTGAGTGAAGGAGCGATGGAGGGACGAGGACTTTCCATGGCATCCTGTCTGGGAAAGTGTTTGAAGGGCTGGTGCCCTGAAGGCCGCAGGCCTGGGTATGAGTCCCTGTCTACCCCCGTCTGGCTTGGTGACACTGGACAAGGCGCTCTGTGAACCACGGCTCTATAACAACAGTTCCTACTTGAAAGTGTTGTTTTGAGGATTAAACAAAATGACACGTGAGGAACCCAGCACAGGGCTCAGCATCTCGTGGGTGCTCAATACGTGCTCCCTTCTCCTCTTCCCAGGGCCCCGCGGCTCTCTTTTCTTTCCCTTCTGCCCCTCCCCTTTTCTTCTTTTTTTAAATTGTGGTAAAATATACAGAACATAAAACTTACCATTTTAACACTTTTAAAGAATATAGTTCAGTGGCATTAAGTACATTCACGTGGTTGTGCAACCATCGCCACCGTCCATCTCCAGAACTTTCTCATCATCTCAAACGGAAACTCTGTACCCATTTAACAATAACTCCCCTTTCCCACTCCCCCCAGCCCTTGGTACCCGCTGCTGTACTTTCTGTCTCAAAGAATTTGCCTATTTTAGGTACCTCCTGTAAGTGGAATCATACGATATTCATCCTTTTGTGTCTGGCTTATTTCACTTAGTGTGTCTTCCAAGTTCATCCACGTTGTAGCGTGTATCAGAATTCCCTTCCTTTTAAAGGCTGTATAATATTCCCTTGTATGTATATAACACATTTGTTTCTCCATTCATCCGTCGGTGGACACTTGGGTTGCTTCCACCTTTGGGCTGTTGTGAATAACGCTGCAATGAACATGGGGGTATAAGTATCAGTTCTAGTCCCTGCTTTAAATTCTTTTGGAAAGAAACCCAGAAGTGGAATTGCTCATCATATGGTCACTCTGTGTTTAATTTGTTGATGCCCCTCCCTTCTCACACAGGCGTACACATACGTGTGCATATGCGCACACGCATGCAAACAGGCACACACACCCCAACCCCCCTCCCCCAGTTCTTAACATCAGACCTTCATGCTAGAAAGTCCCTTGGGTGTGTTATTCTCCTTAACGTGGTTCAGCTTTGATAAGTGCCAACTTGGAAAGATTTGGAACACCACTAGCAGCCAAGACCTGCCTCCCTCTCTCCAGACCCCTCCCTGGGCCAGAGCTGGCCAGCTGCTCCATGACCTGGAGCCCGTCTGGTGGGACTGGTAAGCCAGTCGCTGTCAGAGCAGCCGCGGGGCCCCAGGCAGGCCTGTCTCTGAGGGTGAGGGCAGCAGGACTTGTTGTCTGACTAAGAGTGCTTATTGCTTGTGACTCGGGGCCGGCTGTGGACAGCAGGATGTCTCCGAGCAGAGCTGCTCCAACCTGACAAGATCACTCAGTGGCCTCCCTCTCTGCCGGCTGGTTAGACTCAAAGGTGAGTCTTCCAGGAGACAGCCTGGGGTCTGGGAAGACACTTGGCCTTGGGGGTCGATACCTCCCGTTGAATCCGTGCTCTGCCTCCTCCTCGTGCTGTTCCTCGGCAAGGTCCTCAACCCCCCTGAGCCTCAGTTTGCACATCAATCAAATGGGAGTAAGAGTGGTCCTTACCTCGATGGATGGTCGTGCACACAGTGACGACGCACATGGAGCGCTTGGCCTCACTGAAGGGCTGCGGTCACCCAACTTGGCGACAGCTTAGAAAGCTGGCAGAGACTGACGCAGGCCAAGGACCCCTGGCCGAGTCCTGTACATTGTCTGCCCCTCTCGTCCTGTGTCTGATCTTTAAAGCTCTGAAATGGCTCTGCAGGATATTTTAACAAGAAATAAAATCTCTTTTGGGAAATTGGCAAACATCTTGCCTTCGGAATGCTCTCTGCATTGCAGGACACGCACTTGGGCTTCACCCAAGTGTCACAGCTACTCTGTGGTGGCCTGATGGGCCTCTGGAAGGCCCTGCAGCTGCCCTTCAGGTGTGTCCCAGTCCCTGATGCCCACTCAAGCCTGTTTTGTGTGTGTGTGTGTGTGTGTGTGTGTGTGTGTGTGTGTGTGGTGTCTTGGCTACATGGTTTTCCTTTTATTTTTAAAATTTTTTGCTGAGGAAGATTTGCCCTAAGCTAACATCCGTGTCAATCTTCCTCTATTTTTTAGTATGTGGGCCACCAGCACAGCATGGCTGCTAACTGAGCAGTGTAGGTCCGCGCCTGGGAACCGAACCTGGGCTGCCAAAGCAGAGCACGCTGAACCTAACCACCAGGCCACCAGGGCTGGCCCTGGTTTTCCTTTTACGCTTCCCTTTTGATCTGTGAGGGAGGCACAAATCTCTCTCAGAAGGCGTTTTAAGCATAGTGAATATTACTGAAAAAGATCAAAAGTGGGCGCAGTGGCTGGAGGAGGGTTAACTTCAGACGGTACCGTGGACTAGCCGGTGCTCCTCCAACTTGAGTGTGAGCGCAGATCCCCTGGGGATCCTTAAAACGCAGCTTCTAATTCAGTAGGTCTGGGGTGGGGCCTGCGATTCGACCTTCCTGACAAGCTCCGGGCTGGCGCCAGTGCTGCTGGTCTGGGGGCCACACGGAGCAGCTGTGCTAGAACTCGTTCTTGCAAGTTTTGAGGTTCCCACTGGCTGTGTGGCCCTGCTTTGTGCCCAGTTTCCTATCACCCCCTGGCTCCTTTTTCCAAATTCCTTCCTCTCACCCTCTCCCTCACACTGTGATGCAGCCTGATTCAGGTTTCCGCAGCAACTACTTCCAAAGCCCGGCCCTGGCCCTCAGCTGTGTTTCAAACTCAATGACTTTCTGAGAAATAGGCTTATAAATTTAATGATAATGAGTAATATTCATCTGTTACAGGAAACTTGGAAATTACTGAAAAGTGTATGGAGCAAATGAAAAATTATGCAGAATCCTGTAGCCCAAAGAGAGCAATTGGTGAGGTGTTTTTGTTTTGTTTTGTTTTTTGAGGAAGATTAGCCCTGAGCTAACATCCACTGCCAATCCTCCTCTTTTTGCTGAGGAAGACTGGCCCTGAGCTAATATCTGTGCCCATCTTCCTCTACTTTATATGTAGGACGCCTACCACAGCATGAATTGACAAGCGGTACAATGTCTGCACCCGGGATCCAAACTGGGGAACCCCAGGCCACAGAAGCAGAACGTGCACACCTAACCGCTGCGCCACCGGGCCAGCCTCTGATGAAATTGTGATTCATCCCTTTCTTCTTCTTTTCTTGTATACCTATGTATTTTAAAACAATTGAAGTAATGCAAGAGAAACAAAGGTGGGCATTCCTATCGCCTGCTTACCTGTTTTATTATTGGTTCTTTGAAAACATAAAAATGACTAGTCCATAGATGATAATAATTGCCAATGTTTGAGTCCTTAAGACGTGAGATGGTGGGTAAATGCATGTTCATTGTCTCAGTTAAATAATCCGTCATTTCTTTAACTGGTCTTCTATGTAAACAATGCTGTGATGAACATCTTTCGTATACATATTTTCATCTTTCTGATTATTTCTTTAGACCAGGAGTTGGCACACTTTTTTATAAAGGACCAGATAATATTTTATGTTTAGTGGGCCATATGGTCTCTGTCACAACTACTCAATTCTCCACTGCAGCACAAAAGCAGCCATAAACCGTATAAACAAATGAGTGTGGACGCATTCCGATAAAATGTTATTTACAAAAACAGGTGGCTGGTTGGGTTTGGTCTGTGGGCCATAGTTTGCCCACCCTGCTTTACACTAGAATCAGTGAAGGACTGGCAAATTCTTTTCAATAAAAGGCAGATAGAAAATATATTTAGTTGTGCCCAGTACTGTCTTTGTTGCTGTTTCTTCTCCCCTCCTGCTTTGACCTCTTCTCTCCCTCCTCCTCATCCTCCTCCTCGTCCTCCTCCTCCTTCCCCTCCTCCTCGTCCTCCTCC